>NC_089842.1:83549968-83669968 GCF_035609145.1 Eleutherodactylus coqui
TATAAACTATGTACAATATACAGGAAATGCTCCAAATGCCTAAATCTCCTTCACAGTTATAGACACTTTAAAATTAATGTTTATTAATTATTAGAGATGAGCGAGCACCAAAATACTCGGGTGCTCGTTACTCGGGACGAAATTTTCGCGATGCTCGAGGGTTCGTTTCGAGTAACGAACCCCATTGAAGTCAATGGGCGACCCGAGCATTTTTGTATATGGCCGATGCTCGCTAAGGTTTTCGTTTGTGACAATCTGGGCAATTCAAGAAAGTGATGGGAACGACACAGCAACGGATAGGGCAGGCGAGGGGGCTACATGTTGGGCTGCATCTCAAGTTCCCGGGTCCCACTATTAAGCCACAATAGCGGCAAGAGTGCCCCCCCCCCCTCTGCCAACAACTTTTACTTCTGAAAAGTCCTCATTAGCAATGCATACCTTTGCTAAGCACCGCACTACCTCCAACAAAGCACAATCACTGCCTGCATGACACTCCGCTGCCACTTCTCCTGGGTTACATGCTGCCAACCCCCCCCCCCCCCCCCCCGCGCGCGCGCACGACGCAGTGTCCACAGCGCACACCAAAGTGTCCCTGCGCAGCCTTCAGCTGCCCTCATGCCACACCACCCTCATGTCTATTTTATAAGTGCGTCTGCCATGAGGAGAAACCGCAGGCACACACTGCAGAGGGTTGGCATGGCTAGGCAGCGACCCTCTTTAAAAGGGGCGGGGCGATAGCCCACAATGCTGTACAGAAGCAATGAGAAATCCAATCCTGTGCCACCTCCATCTGGAGCTGCACACGTGGGCATAGCAATGGGGAACCTATGTGCCACACACCATTCTGTCAAGGTGTCTGCATGCCCAGTCAGACCGCGTTTTTTTATAAATAGTCACAGGCAGGTACAACTGGGAATCCCCAACTCCGCAATAGGAGTTCCGTGTGCACCCAAAGCATGGGTAGAGCCTCCCTGGAACCCACCGGCTGCACATAAATGTATCCCATTGCAGTGCCCTGGACAGCAGAGCTAACGTCAGATTAAATGCAGGTGGGCTTCGGCCCACACTGCATGCCCCAGTCAGACTGGGGTTCTTTAGAAGTGGACACATGTAGTTACAACGCCGTGTGGACCGACAGCATGGGTGGCTCCCTGGAACCCACCGGCGGTACATAAATATATTCCATTGCAGTGCCCAACACAGCTGATGTAATGTCGTGCTTAATGCAGGTGGGCTTCGGCCCACACTGCATGCCCCAGTCAGACTGGGGTTCTTTAGAAGTGGATAGATGCAGTTACAACTCCGTGTGGACCCACAGCATGGGTGGCTCCCTGGAACCCACCGGCGGTACATAAATATATCCCATTGCATTGCCCATCACAGCTGAGGTAATAATGTCATGTTTAATGCAGGTAGGCTTCGGCCCACACTGCATGCCCCAGTCAGACCGGGGTTCTTTAGAAGTGGACAGATGCATTTACAACTCCCTGTGGACCCACAGCATGGGTGGGTGCCAGGAAGCCACCGGCGGTACATTAATATATCCCATTGCATTGCCCATCACAGCTGAGGTAATAATGTCATGTTTAATGCAGGTGGGCTTCGGCCCACACTGCATGCCCCAGTCAGACTGGGATTCTTTAGAAGTGGACAGATGCATTTAAAACTCCCTGTGGACCCACAGCATGGGTGGCTCCCTGGAACCCACCGGCGGTACTTAAATATATCCCATTGCAGTGCCCAACACAGCTGATGTTACGTCAGCTGTAATGCAGGTGGGCAAAAAATTAATTGGATTACACTGTAGGCGAGGGCCCCCAAAAATTGGTGTACCAGCAGTACTAATGTACCTGAGAAAAATTGCCCATGCCCAACCAAGAGGGCAGCTGAAACCCATTAATCGCTTTGGATAATGTGGCTTAATTGGTAACTAGGCCTGGAGGCAGCCCAGTAAAAATAAAAATTGGTTGAGGTGAAAGTTTCAACGCTTTAATAAGCAGAGAAACGTTATAAAAATTGTTTAGAAAAATTATATGACTGAGACTTGTGGCCTAAGAAAAATTGCCCGTTCGGCGTGATTATGTGAGGTTTCAGGAGGAGGAGCAGGCGGAGGAGGAGGAATATTATACACAGATAGATGAAGCAAAAAGGTCCCCGTTTTGGATGGTGATAGAGAACGATGCTTCCATCCGCGGGTGCAGCCTACGTATTGTTTAGGTATCGCTGCTGTCCGCTGGTGGAGAAGAGAAGTCTGGGGAAATCCAGGCTTTGTTTATCTTGATGAGTGCAAGCCTGTCGGCACTGTCGGTTGACAGGTGGGTACGCTTATCCGTGATGATTCCCCCAGCCACACTAAACACACTCTCTGACAAGATGCTAGCCGCAGGACAAGCAAGCACGTCCAGGGCATACAGCGCGAGTTCAGGCCACGTGTCCAGCTTCGACACCCAGTAATTGTAGGGGGCAGAGGCGTCACGGAGGACAGTCATGCGATCGGCTACGTACTCCCTCACCATCCTTTTACAGTGCTCCCGCCAACTCAGCCTTGACTGGGGACCGGTGACACAGTCTTGCTGGGGAGCCATAAAGCTGGCAAAGGCCTTGGATAATGTTCCCCTGCCTGCGCTGTACATGCTGCCTGATCTCTGCGCCTCCCCTGCTACCTGGGCTGCGGAAATGCGCCTTCGGCCACTAGCGCTGTCGGATGGGAAGTTTACCATCAGTTTGTCCACCAGCGCCCTGTGGTATAGCATCATTCTCGAACCCCTTTGCTCTTCGGGAATGAGAGTGGAAAGGCTCTCCTTATACCGTGGGTCGAGCAGTGTGTACACCCAGTAATCCGTAGTGGCCAGAATGCGTGTAACGCGAGGGTCACGAGAAAGGCATCCTAACATGAAGTCAGCCATGTGTGCCAGGGTACCTGTACGCAACACATGGCTGTCCTCACTCGGAAGATCACTTTCAGGATCCTCCTCCTCCTCCTCCTCTGGCCATACACGCTGAAAGGATGACAGGCAAGCTGTATCTGTACCCTCAGCAGTGGGCCAAGCTGTCTCTTCCTCCTCCTCCTCATGCTCCTCCCCCTCCTCCTCAACGCGCTGAGATATAGACATGAGGGTGCTCTGACTATCCAGCGACATACTGTCTTCCCCCGCCTCTGTTTCCGAGCGCAAAGCGTCTGCCTCAATGCTTTGCAGGGAACTTCTCAAGAGGCATAGCAGAGGAATGGTGACGCTAGTGATTGCAGCATCCCCGCTCAGCATCTGGGTAGACTCCTCAAAGTTTCCAAGGACCTGGCAGATGGCTGCCAACCAGGCCCACTCTTCTGTAAATAATTGAGGAGCCTGACTCCCACTATGCCGCCCATGTTGGAGTTGGTATTCCGCAATAGCTCTACGCTGCTCATAGAGCCTGGCCAACATGTGGAGCGTAGAGTTCCACTGTGTGGGCACGTCGCACAGCAGTCGGTGCACTGGCAGATTAAACCGATGTTGCAGGGTCCGCAGGGTGGCAGCGTGCGTGTGGGACTTGCGGAAATGTGCGCAGAGCTGGCGCACCTTTTCGAGCAGGTATGACAAGTGTGGGTAGCTTTTCAGAAAGCGCTGAACCACCAAATTAAACACATGGGCCAGGCATGGCACGTGCGTGAGGCTGCCGAGCTGCAGAGCCGCCACCAGGTTACGGCCGTTGTCACACACGACCATGCCCGGTTGGAGGCTCAGCGGCGCAAGCCAGCGGTCGGTCTGCTCTGTCAGACCCTGCAGCAGTTCGTGGGCCGTGTGCCTCTTATCTCCTAAGCTGAGTAGCTTCAGCACGGCCTGCTGACGCTTGCCCACCGCTGAGCTGCCATGCCGCGCGACACCGACTGCTGGCTACGTGCTGCTGCTGACACATCTTGATTGCGAGACAGGGGTTGCGTAGGAGGAGGAGGAGGAGGGTGGTTTAGTGGAGGAAGCATACACCGCTGCAGATACCACCACCGAGCTGGGGCACGCAATTTGGGGGGTGGGTAGGACGTGAGCGGTCCCAGGCTCTGACTCTGTCCCAGCCTCCACTAAATTCACCCAATGTGCCGTCAGGGAGATATAGTGGCCCTGCCCGCCTGTGCTTGTCCACGTGTCTGTAGTTAAGTGCACCTTGGCAGTAACCGCGTTGGTGAGGGCGCGTACAATGTTGCGGGAGACGTGGTCGTGCAGGGCTGGGACGGCACATCGGGAAAAGTAGTGGCAACTGGGAACCAAGTAGCGCGGGGCCGCCACCGCCATCATGCTTTTGAAAGCCTCCGTTTCCACAAGCCTATAAGGCAGCATCTCCAGGCTGATCAATTTGGCAATGTGCACGTTTAACGCTTGAGCGTGCGGGTGCGTGGCGGCGTACTTGCGCTCGCGTTCAAACAGTGGCGCTAGCGACGTCTGGACGCTGCGCTGAGAGACATTGCTGGATGGGGCCGAGGACAGCGGAGGTGAGGGTGTGGGTGCAGGCCAGGAGACGGTAGTGCCTGTGCCCTGAGAGGGGGGTTGGATCTGAGTGGCAGGTTGGGGCACAGGGGGAGAGGCAGTGGTGCAAACCGGAGGCGGTTAACGGCCTTCGTCCCACCTTTTGGGGTGCTTGGCCATCATATGCCTGCGCATGCTGGTGGTGGTGCCTCCCCAGCTGATCTTGGCGCGACAAAGGTTGCACACCACTGTTCGTCGGTCGTCAGGCGTCTCTGTGAAAAACTGCCACACCGTAGAGCACCTTGACCTCTGCAGGGTGGCATGGCGCGACTGGGTGCTTTGGGAAACAGTTGGTGGATTATTCGGTCTGGCCCTGCCTCTACCCCTGGCCACCGCACTGGCTCAGCCTGTACCCACACCCTGACTTGGGCCTCCGCGTCCTCGGCCGCGTCCACGTCCTCTAGGCCTACCCCTACCCCTCAGCATGCTGTATTACCAGTAATGCAGAAACAGAACTGTAATTAAATGTGCCGCTTATTGGCCTGTGGTTGGAGGCTGACTTTGCTTACGGAACGCCAGGAAATAATTTGGCGCAAGCCTGCTGTAACACTTAGCTGGCTGCGTATGATTTTGTAGAACTACTACACCCAGCACAGACAGACCCAGAACACTGAGCACAGTCACAGGCAGGCCAAATAGATTTTTTGCCCAATAATTTTTAGAAAAGGCCCACTGCCTATATTCAATGAATATGTCTTCTGTCCCTGCCTCCGCACTTCTGTCCCTGGAGTTTGTCACAGAACTGCAGAGTGTTGCACTGTGGACTGCAATACAGCAGTGATTTCACAGCCCAGACAGAGCCAGGAAATAATTTGGCGCAAGCGTGCTGTAACACTTAGCTGGCTGCGTATGATTTTGTAGAACTACTACACCCAGCACAGACAGACCCAGAACACTGAGCACAGTCACAGGCAGGCCAAATAGATTTTTTGCCCAATATTTTTTAGAAAAGGCCAACTGCCTATATTCAATGAATATGTCTTCTGTCCCTGGAGTTTTACTGCAGGGCGCAATGCTCTGCACGGCCGATATACCAAAAAAAAAATGTGCAACACTGCACAAAGCAGCCTCCACAGCACTGCACCAGTTAGATGTGGCCCTAAGAAGGACCGTTGGGGTTCTTGAAGCCTAAAATACTCCTAACACTCTCCCTATAGCAGCAGCAGCACTTTCCCTCAACTATGTCAGAGCGCATCTGTGGCGAGCCGCGGGAGGGGCCGATTTTTATACTCAGGTGACACCTGATCTCGCCAGCCACTCACTGTAGGGGGGTGGTATAGGGCTTGAACGTCGCAGGGGGAAGTTGTAATGCCTTGCCTGTCTTTCAATTGGCCAGAAAAGCACGCTAACGTCTCAGAGATGAAAGTAAAAGTAACCCGAACATCGCGTGGTACTCGTTACGAGTAACGAGCATCTCGAACACGCTAATACTCGAATGAGTATCAAGCTCGGACGAGTACGTTCGCTCATCTCTATTAATTATAGATTAAAATAATGCTTGGGGCTTAATTAAGAAACATTACTTTTAAGTGTCTATAACTCTGAAAGGCTTACTTGATACTACTTAGACATTTACTGCCTCAATGAAAAGTTTAATTGCCTAAACCACAGAGCAGATTGTGTCATGCTGACCAAAGGGACCAAAAGTGACTTAATTGACTTATGGATTTACAATATACTTAAAGCACTTTGCAGAAGTATTCACCCTATTAGCATTTTCCATTAGCATCTTTTTTCCTGTGATACAAACGATAATTAAGACAAAAACAGAGCACAAAATAAGGTGCATAAGTATTCACAGACTCAAGCTTATACTTTGCGGAACCTTTTTCTGCAAATACACATGTAGACATTGGGATTTTTGCTCCAACTCCTTCAAGTTAGATGGGCTGGGTTGATGTACAGCAGTCTTCAGGTCATGCCACGGCTTCTCAATTGGATTGAAACGAAAAAGGAAGTGAAAAGAACTGGTATAAGCTAGGGTATGGAGGCGCAACCCCCTAAGCTACTAGAAGATGTAGATCAAAGTCCAATGTGTGATGGTGAAAGCACTTCTTTTTTATTATTTTTTCACAAATTAAAAACCAGCAATAGAATACGTGTTTCGGGGAAGAACCCCTTCGTCAGTTCGGCTGGATAGGACAACAGAATGCCTGTGGGTGACACGACTCCAAAGATGTATTGGATGTGTCGGAGGTCCTGTGTGCAGGAGGGCAGGGGAGAAAAAAAGTGCTTTAACGTTAAAGGTTAAAGCACTTTTTTTCTCCCCTGCCCTCCTGCACACAGGACCTCCGACACATCCAATACATCTTTAGAGTCGTGTTGGTTTTTAATTTGTGAAAAAATAATAAAAAAGAAGTGCTTTCACCATCACACATTGGACTTTGATCTACATCTTCTAGTAGCTTAGAGGGTTGCGCCTCCATACCAGTTCTTTTCACATCCTTTTTCGCTACACTCACGCCCACCCTGGTGGAGCGTCATCTGGTTGGCAGCACCTCCACCATTCAAAATACTCAATCATTGAAAGCTCCTTGTACTCCATAAATATTCCACCACCTTCACTGGGTCTTGCTCCACCCTCCTTTTTCATTTCTTTTACTCACAATTGGATTGAAGTCTGGATTTTAACTGGGATATTCCAAGATTAGAGACGAGCGAACGTACTTGTCCGAGCTTGATGCTCGCTCGAGTATTAGGGTACTCGAGATGCTCGTTACTCGAGACGAGCACAACGCGGTACTCGAGTCAATTCCATTTCCTTCCCTGCATGTTTTGGGCCATTTTCTGGCCAATAGACATGTAGGGAAGGCATTACAACTTCGTCCTGTGACATTCCAGCCCTATCCCACCCCCCTGCAGTGAGTGGCTGGTGAGATCAAGTGACCGCCGAGTATATAAAGCAGTCCTGCCCACTGCTCACCTCAGACACACGCTTGCAGAGATTAGGGAGAGTGCTGCTGCTGCTATAGGGAGAGTGTTAGCATCTTCAAGTACCCCAATGGTCCTTCTTAGGGCTACCTCTGACCGTGTACATTACTGTTGTGGCAGCTGGGAGCAGTTTTGCACTTTTTTTTTCATCTTGGGCTGTGTAGACTATTGCGTTCTCAGTCAGCAGCTAATTATACAGAGTATAGGGGCAGTACTGGTCAGGCAGGAGAGTGGTAGTGTAGAATCCTGTCAACAAGTACTCCAAAAAAGCTCCTCCTTAGGGCTACCTGTGAGCGTGTGCATTACTGTTGTAGTAGCTCTCTATTAGCCAGCTAGGCCTTTTTGCAGCCCAGCGTATATTTTTTTCGGCCTACAGTGTGCGTTACATAACCGCTGTGACCCTCCAAGTGCAGGCTAACAATGGCCTAATTTTTTTTTACACCGCTCTGTGCGTCCCGTCAACTTCACGCACAGCGTACGCCCACAGTCGCTGATAGAGGGAAAGACATATACACGCTATCTAGGCTGCTGGTTTTTTTTTAAAAATCTGAAAAAAAACTCCTTAGGGCTACCTGTGAGCATGTGCATTACTGTTGTAGTGGCTCACTATTAGCCAGCTAGGCCTTTCTGCACCCCAGCGTATATTTTTTTCGGCCTACAGTGTGCGTTACATAACCGCTGTGACCCTCCAAGTGCAGGCCAATAATTGCCTAATTTTTTACACCGCTCTGTGCGTCCCATCAACTTCACGCACAGCGTACGCCCACAGCCGCTGATAGAGGGAAAGACATATACACGCTATCTAGGCTGTTTGCTTTTCAGAAAAAATTTGAAAAAAAGCTCCTTCTTAGGGCAACCTGCGACCGTGTGCATTTTACTGCGTGACCGCTGGGAGTTGTAGTGGCTCACTATTACCCAGCTAGGTCTTTTTGCAGCCTCCAACTGCACGCCACTAATTACATAATTATTCAGACCGCTCTGTGTCTGCTCTATTGGTAATACACCATGCTGAGGGGTAGTGGTAGGCCTAGAGGACGTTGCCGTGGGCGAGGAAGCGGAGGTCCAAGTGAGGGTGTGGACACAGGCCGAGTTCCTGGTCCAGGTGAATCGCAGCCGGCTGATGCGGGATTAGGAGAGAGGCAAGTTGCTGGGGTCCCCAGCTTCATATCACAATTTTTGGGTCCACGTGGTAGACCTTTATTACAAAATGAGCAGTGTGAGCAGGTCCTGTCGTGGTTGGCAGAAAATGCATCCAGCAATGTATCGACCACCCAGTCTTCTGCGCTGTCCACTGCTGCAACTCTAAATCCTCTCGCTGCTGCTCCTCCTTCCTCCCAGCCTCCTCTCTCCATGAAAATGACACATTTTGATGAGCAGACAGACACCCAGGAAATGTTCTCGGGCCCCTGCCCAGATTGGGCAACACCCACACCCTTACCTCCGCTGTCCTCGGGCCCATCCAGCAATGTCTCTCAGCGCAGCATCCAGCTGTCACTAGCGCAAGCCTTGGAGCCCATGCGCAAATACGCCACCACGCACCCGCACGCTCAAGCTTTAAACGTGTACATTGCGAAATTGATCAGCCTGGAGATGCTGCCGTACATGCTTGTGGAAACGGAGGCTTTCAAAAACATGATGGTGGGGGCGGTCCCACGTTACTCAGTCCCCAGTCGCCACAATTTTTCCCGGTGAGCCCACGTCTTCAATCTGGTGGTTCAGCAGTTTCTGAAAAATTACCCCCACTTGTAAGACCTGCTCGGCAAGGTGCGCCGCATCTGCGCACATTTCCGCAAGTCTACCACGGACGCTGCCATCCTGCGGACCCTGCAACATCGGTTTAATCTGGCAGAGCACCTGCTGCTGTGCGACGTGCCCACACGGTGAAATTCTACGCTGCACATGTTGGCCAGGCTCTATGGGCAGCGTAGAGCTATAGTGGAATACCAACTCCAACATGGGTGGCGTAGTGGGAGTCAGCCTCCCCAATTCTTTACCGAGGAGTGGGCCTGGATAGTAGACATCTGCCAGGTCCTCGGAAACTTTGAGGAGTCTACCCAGATGGTGAGCGGTGATGCTGCAATCATTAGCGTCACCATTCCTCTGCTATGCCTGCTGACAAGTTCGCTGCAAAGCATAAAGGCTGACGCTTTGCGGTCGAAACAGGAGACGGGGGAAGAGAGTATGTCGCTTGATAGTCAGAGCACCCTCATGTCTATATCTCAGCACGTTTTGGAGAAGGAGGAGGAGCAGGAGGAGGAGGGGGAAAAGACAGCTGGGCACACTGCAGAGGGTACCCATGCTACTTGCCTCCCATCTGTTCAGCGTGTATGGCCTGTGGACGAGGAGAAGGAGGAGGATCCTGAAAGTCATCTTCCTAGTGAGGACAGCCATGTCTTGCGTACTGGCACCCTGGCACACATGGCTGACTTCATGTTAGGCTGCCTTTCTCGTGACCCTCGCGTTAGACGCATTCTGGCCACTACGGATTACTGGGTGTACACCCTTCTCGACTTCCAGTATAAGGAGAACCTTTCCACTCTCATTCCCGAAGAGGAAAGGGGTTCGAGAGTGATGCAATACCACAGGGCCCTGGTGGACAAACTGATGGTAAACTTCCCATCTGACAGCGCTAGCGGCAGAAGGCGCAGTTCCGAGGGCCAAGTAGCAGGGGGGGCACAGAGATCAGGCAGCATGTTCAGCGCAGGCAGGGAACACTCTCCAAGTCCTTTGCCAGCTTTATGGCTCCCCAGCAAGACTGCGTCACCACTCCCCAGTCAAGGCTGAGTCGAAGGGAGCACTGTAAGATAGTGAGGGAGTACGTAGCCGATCGTACCACCGTCCTCCGTGATGCCTCAGCTCCATACAACTACTGGGTATCAAATATGGACATGTGGCATGAACTTACACTGTATGAACGGGAGGTTCTTACTTGCCCTGCCGCTAGCGTCTTGTCAGAGAGGGTGTTTAGTGCAGCTGGGGGAATCATCACGGATAAGCGTACCCGTCTGTCAACTGCCAGTGCCGACATGCCTACACTCATAAAGATGAACAAAGCCTGGATTTCCCCAGACTTCTCTTCTCCACCAGCGGAGAGCAGCGAAACCTAAAGAATCTTTTTGCTGCAACCGCAGATGAAAGCACTCTTCTGTATCACCGGGAAAACGGGGCATTTCTCTTTGTCAATCTGTCTCTGACATTAGTCCTCCTCCTGCTGCTCCTCCTCCAGAAACAACATGTCATGGCGCTGAACGGCCAATTTTTCTGCTGCCCAAAAGGCTCATCTACATCTACCAATGTTTTTACAATTTTTCAAAATTTCAAAAGTATTGAGACTGTTACATGAACCAATTTTTTCAACAGGGCTGCCTCCAGGCTCTGTTACAAATTAAGCAACAGTGAGATGTATTTTTATAAAAATGTTTATGGGTTTCACCTGCCCTCTCGGTTGATAAATTTTTCAGAGGTACACTTGTACTCTTGGTACACTAATTTTTGGGGCCCATGCCTATACTCTTATCTAACTAATTTTTCCGGCCTTCGCCTACGCTCATGGTATACCAATGTTTCTGAGGTTGGCCTATACTATTACTACAAAACTTTTACTGGGGTCTGCCTGCCTGCATATACTTCTGCTACAAGAAAGTTACAGGGGTCTTCCTATACTGCTGCCACTTGAAGGTTACAGGGGTCTGCCTATACTTCTGCTACAGAAATGTTACTGGGATCTGTCTATAGTGTTACTACAGAAATGATACAGGGGTCTGCATATACTTCTGCTACAAAAATATTACTGGGGTCTGCCTATACTTCAACAACAGAAATGGTGGTGGGGTCTGCCTATACTGCTGCTACAGAAATGTTACAGTGCTCTGCCTATACTGCTGCTACATAACTGTTACTGGGGTCTGCCTATACTTCTGCCACATAATTGTTACAGGGGTCTGCCTATACTGCTGCCACTTAAATGTCACAGGAGTCTGTCTATACTTCTGCTACAAGAATGTTACTGGGGTCTGCTTATACTGCTGCCACTTAAATGTTACAGGAGTCTACCTATACTTTTGCTACAATAATGTTACTGGGGTCTGCCCATACTTCTGCCACGCAAATGTTACAGGGGGTTTGCGTATACTTCTGCTACAAAAATGGTACTGGGGTCTGCCTATGCTTCAGCTACAGAAATGTTACAGGGGTCTGCTTATACTGCGGCGACAGACATGTTACTGGGGTCTGCCTTTACTTCTACAGAAATGGTACTGGGGTCTGCCTATACTGCTGCTACAAAAATGTTACAGGGGTCTGCCTATACTTCTGCTACATTAATGTTTCAGGGGTCTGCTTATACTGCTGCTACAGAAACGTTACTGGGTTCTGCCTATACTGTTACTACAGAAATGTTACAAATTCTGGGCTCTGCCTGTACTGCTGCTACTGAAATGTTACAGGGGTCTGCATATACTGCTGCTACTGAAATGTTACAGGGGGCTGCCAATATTGCTGCTACTTAAATATTACAGGGGTCTGCCTATACTGCTGCTACTGAAAATGTTACTGTGGTTCTGCCTATACTTCTGGCACATAAATGTTACAGGGGTCTACCTATACTTTTGCTGCAGAAATGTTACAGGGGTCTGCCTATACTTCTGCTAATGAAATGTTACTGGGGTCTGTCTATACTGTTACTACAGAAATGTTACTGGGGTCTCCCTAGACTTCTGCAACATAACTGTTAGTGGGGTCAGCTTTCACCTTTCATACTGGTATACTAGTGGGGTCTGTGTATACTATGGGTACACTAAGTCTTCCCATCGCAGTGTTCTACCTATCTGGCCCCCCAAAAAACCCTAGAATGCCTAGGGTATGGCTTGTGGGCTGCAGCCAACATGTATTTCCTCTCAGCTATCCGGGGCACTGCAATGGGATTTCTTTCTGTACCGTCTGTGTGTTCCTGCTAGCCACCCATGCTGTGGATGCACACAGACTTGCCATAGCGGAGTTGTACCTGCCTGACACTTTAAAAAAAAAAAACAGAATTTAAGGGCATGGCGTGCGGGCCGCAGCCAACATGTATTTCCTCTCACGTAACCTCAGCTATCCGGAGCACTGCAATGGGATTTCTTTCTGTACCGTCTGTGCGTTCCTGCTAGCCACCCATGCTGTGGGTGCAAACAGACTTGCCATAGCGGAGTTGTACCTGCCTGGCACTTTAAAAAAAAACTAGAATGTCTAGGGCATGGCGTGTGGGCCCCAGCCAACATGTATTTCCTCTCACATAACTTCAGCTATCCAGGGCACTGCAATTGGATTTCTTTCTGTACCGTCTGTGCGTTCCTACTAGCCATCCATGCTGTGGGTGCAAACAGACTTGCCATAGCGGAGTTGTACCTGCCTGGCACTTTTAAAAAAACCTAGAATGTCTAGGGCATGGCGTGTGGGCCGCAGCCAACATGTATTTCCTCTCACATAACCTCAGCTATCCAGGGCACTGCAATGGGATTTCTTCATGTACCGTCTGTGTGTTCCTGCTAGCCACCCATGCTGTGGGTGCAAACAGACTTGCCATAGCGGAGTTGTACCTGCCTGGCACTTTTAAAAAAAACTGAATGTTAAGGGCATGGCGTGCGGGCTGCAGCCAACATGTATTTCCTCTCACGTAATCTCAGCTAGCCGGGGCACTGCAATGGGATTTCTTCATGTACCGTCTGTGTGTTCCTGCTAGCCACCCATGCTGTGGGTGCACACAGACTTGCCTTAGCGGAGTTGTACCTGCCTGGCACTTTACAAAAAAACTGAATGTTAAGGGCATGGCGTGCGGGCCGCAGCCAACATGTATTTCCTCTCACGTAACCTCAGCTATCCGGGGCACTGCAATGGGTTTTCTTTTTGTACCATCTGTGTGTTCCTGCTAGCCACCCATGCTGTGGGTGCACACAGACTTGCCATAGCGGAGTTGTACCTGTCTGTCCCCAAAACACTGACAGACTTGGGTAGGGTGCAGAGTGCAGATGGTTTACCCCTTGCGTTGTCGATGAGGTATCCGACACCTAAACAGAATGAGTAGTGTGTGGACACATGGAGTCCCCATTGCTATGTCACTCGCAGCACCTTGGGCCACACAAGGTGTTTGCTGGGACAGAGGCTGACCCAGGGCCCGCTCACATACTTCCCACACAGTGTATTGCTGCATTGTGGAGATGTGTAGAAGTGCTGGGCTGGCAGCGGCATCCCCTTTATGCCCATGGTTGCAGCTCCTGACGGAGGTGGCAAAGGATTGGAATGAAGATGGAATGTCAATCTATTATCAATTCTCAACAGCATTGTGGGCTCTCCCCCCCCCCCCCCCTTTTGAAGAGGGTCGCTGCCTGGCCCTGCCAATCCTCTGCAGTGTGTGCCTCCGGTTCCTCCTCATGGCAGATGCACTTATAAATAGACAGGAGGGTGGTGTGGCTATGAGGCCAGCGTGTGGCATGAGGGCAGCTGAAGGCTGCGCAGGGGCACTTTTGTGTGCGCTGCGGAAGCAGGGTCGTGCGGGGGGGGGGGGGAGTTGAGCAGCATGTAACCCATGAGAAGAGGCAGCGGTGTGTCCCGCAGACAGTGCTTGTGCTTGGTTGGAGGTAATGTGGTGCTTAGCTAAGGTGTGCCTTGCTAATGAGGGTTTGTCCGAAGTAAAAATTGTTAGGGGGGGTCCACTCTTGCCGCTATTGTGGCTTAATAGTGAGACCTGGGAACCTGAGATGCAGCCATGCATGTTGCCCCTCACCTGCCCTATCCGTTTCTGTGTCATTTCCATCACTTTTGTAGGTTTTGCAGATTTTCCCAAATGAAAACCTTAGCGAGCATCGGTCATATACAAAAATGCTCGAGTCGGCCATTGACTTCAATTGGGTTAGTTACTCGAAACAAACTCTCGAGCATCGCGGAAAGCTCGACTCGAGCAATGAGCACCCGAGCATTTTGGTGCTCGCTCATCTCTAGTTACAAGTATAAATTTCAGTTATTTATGCAACATCTAATTACTAATTATTAATTATTGCCCTGTTACAGATCGAGAGTCTTTACTATCAGCTTTTTAAGTAAAAATGTGCCACTTCTGCCTCCACCTGTCATAGTTGCACCATTCTAAACCTGGACACGTATGATCTGCTCTGTGAAACAAAGAAGAATAGACAACATGGGCCTTTTCAAATGGACCATCAGTCCACATAAACAAACGTCTGTAAGCATGTCCTCATAGGACTATAATGGAGCCATGCACTGTCTGTGAATTAACTAGAACTCAGCATTCTCCAGCACTCTCACTGAACCGAATGGAGCTCTGCTCCATTTATCTGGTAATCGACCAGAACCCCATTCTGAGGATTGGTGGAGGTCCCAGCAGTCGGATCCCAATCGTGAATAAGGGGTAACTTGTTCCAATCAGAATAAGCCTTTAAGTTACATCTATCTTTACAGGCAGACCTAGGCTAGTGCATGTCATATAGACATGTAATTATAGGAATGCTAAAGTATCAGTCATACCCAGACCTGATGTCTGAGGAGATCTAAAGCCCCCCCCCCCCCCCCCGTCACATAAGAAGGCAACAGTTGTATGAGTGTCACATGACAGCTGAAACCCAATCACAGAATTTATATTTTTGGCCCTGCAGCTTCAAGCTTTGTCTCTACCCACTACATAACCATATGTTCAGGACAATGCATATGTATACAAGTTTCCATATGCAGCTAAACATGTACATATTATTCTCTTTTTAACGTCTTTACCCACAATGACCTCTGTCTATCATAGTATATTAGGTTGAATGAGAACAATGTAAATCTAGTTCAGCCTGCTTCAACCCCATAGTTGATCCAGAGGAAGGCAAAAACCCCAAGAAGCAGAAGCCAATTAGCCCATTTGGGGTAAAATTCTTCCCCGACTCCATAATGGCAATCAGAATAATCCCTGGTACAACCTTTGATAGTTCCTACCTGAATATAAGAGCCGGAACTACAAACCTGCTGGTCAGCTAATGTCTATATCCTGTAATATCCTTCCGCTCGACAAAGGCGTCTAGTCCCTCTCTTGAACTCCTCAATGGATTTTGCCATCACCACGTCCTCAGGCAGAGAGTTTTATAGTCTTACAGCTCTTACAGTAAAGAACGCCCTTCTGCGTTGGTAATGAAACCTGCTTTCTTCTAGACGTAGCGGATGCCCTCTTGTTACCGACGCAGTTCTGGGTATAAACAGATCATGGGAGAGAGCCTTGTATTGTCCCCTAATGTATTTCTACATAGTTATTTTATTGCCCCTTGGCCATCTTTTTTCCAGGGTGAATAAGCCTAATTTTGATAGCTTCTCATTCCAGTCCTCTCATTCCATGTATTAGTTTAGTTGCACTTCTTTGAACCCCCTCAAGCACTGCAACATATTTCCTGAGCACCAGTGTCCAGAACTGTACACAGTATTCCATGTGGGGCATGACAAGTGCCTTATATAGTGGGAGAATAATGTTTGTGTCCTTCGCCCCTATGCATCTTTCAATGCACCCCAAGACTTTATTAGCTTTTGCAGTAGCTGACTGGCATTCGTTACTCCAGTTAAGTCTACAATCCACTAGTACCCCCAGGTCTTTTTCCATATCACTTTTTCCTAGCTGTACCCCATTTAGTGTATATTGGTGACATCTGTTTCTCCTGCCCATATGCATAACCTTACATTTATCAACATTGAACTTCATCTGCCATTTTTCTGCCCAAGCTCCCAGTTTATCTAGGTCATTTTGTAGCCGCACATTGTCCTCCGTTGTATTAATTGTCTTATATAATTTTGTATCATCTGCAAATATTGATATTTTACTGTGCAGCCCCTCTATCAGGTCGTTGATAAATATATTGAACAGAATGGGGCCCAGTACTGAGCCATTTGGCACCCCACTAGCCATGGTGGCACAATCAGAGTACAAACCATTTATTACTACCCTCTGTTTTCTATTTCAGAGCCAGTTCTTTACCCAGATACACACGTTTTCGCCCAGTCCGAGCTGTCTCATTTTATATATCAACCTATTATGCGTCACGGTATCAAATGCTTTAGAGACA
The DNA here is from genome assembly GCF_035609145.1 of Eleutherodactylus coqui. NCBI lineage: Eukaryota > Metazoa > Chordata > Amphibia > Anura > Eleutherodactylidae > Eleutherodactylus > Eleutherodactylus coqui. The sequence continues at coordinate 83,566,476 of NC_089842.1, forward strand.
TCCAGATATACAAGATCAATAGACTCTCCCAGGTCCAGCCTAGAACTTACTTCATCGTAGAAGCTGATCAGATTGGTCTGACATGATCGCCCCCTCATAAACCCATGCTTGTGAGGTATTCTAGAATGGCATCTCTCAGAAACCCCTTGAATATTTTCCAGTTATTGAAGTGAGACTTACCGGCCTGTAGTTACCAGGCTCTCTTTTGGACCCCTTTTTGTATATTGGAACCACATTGGCAATGCGCCAATCCAATGGTACAACCCTGGTCTTAATAGTGTCCATAAATATAAGAAATAATGGTCTAGCTATCACATCACTTAGTTCCCTTAGAACCCTTGGGTGTATTCCATCTGGACCCAGTGATTATGCTTTTGGTGGCCTATAGAAAACCCCTATCAGTATTTTGTTATTTTTTTTCCTCCCTGTATTTCTACCCACAGAGATTCCATGTGTTCATCTCCTGCCCCTATATCCCCCCGTAGCCTCAGCATTAAGTAGGATTTAACGAACAGACAAACCCCTCCCCGTTTCTGTTCACCACAGCCTTTCTGAAGAGATTGTAACCCTGTAAATTCACCGTCCAATCGCACATATCATCAAGCCATGTTTCCATTATTCCAACTATATCGTAGTTTTCATCAGTCATTCTAGCGTCAACCTCACCCACTTTGCCAATCAGATTTCTTGCATTCATAGTCATACAATTTATATGGTTGCTTTTGTTCTTTAAATTCATTTTGCTACTAATGGTACTATTGGCTGTTCTGTCAGTTCTACCTGTACTAACCCAACCCCCCACTCGACCCCCATTCCCATTATAGTCCCAGAAGCAACTGTAGCCGTCACATGCCTTTCATCATTCATGTGAACACAGCAGCCAATCACTGACCTCAGCACTGACCTCATTCATATTTGCATAAGCAGCCGGTGATGCTGAGGCCAGTGATTGGCTGCAGCAGTCATGCGAACGTGCACGTCCCTCTACAGGAGCTTCTGGAAGCAAAGCAAAAGTAGCAGATCGGTAGTGCGGGACTGGCAGGACATTTAAAAGGTGAGAATAAGTTTTCTTTCTTTGCTGTATACCATCACATGCCTCCTGTCATTTGTTTAAGCTTGTAAAACTAATTTAAATGGAATCTATCACCACCATCTCAACCCTAAAACTGACTCCATTGTCTGGCAGGGGATAAAAAAGCAATCACTTCTAATACCCACTTTATCCTAATAAACCCATGTGCATCTATAATTTGGTCCCAAAGTCATCCCAATCCATATGCAAATTGGCAGAGAAGAGTCATCTGGGCAGGAAAGGAAAGATGATTCATGAGCTGCTAAGCTAACTATGCCCCTTTTCTCTTAAAGGGGTTGTCTCGCGGCAGCAAGTGGGGTTATACACTTCTGTATGGCCATATTAATGCACTTTGTAATGTACATCGTGCATTAAATATGAGCCATACAGAAGTTATTCACTTACCTGCTCCGTTGCTAGCGTCCCCGTCTCCATGGCTCCGTCTAATTTCGCTGGCTTCTTGCTTTTTTGGACGCGCTTGCGCTGTGCGGTCTTCTGCCTGGTGAATGGGGCCGCTCGTGCTGGAGAGCTGCTCACCGCGCGTCATCGTAGCTCCACCCCGTCACGTGTGCCGATTACAGCCAATCAGGAGGCTGGAATCGGCAATAGAACGCACAGAGCCCATGGTGCACCATGGGAGAAGACCCGCGGTGCACCATGGGAGAAAACCGCAGTGCATCCCTGGGAAAGGACCGGCGGCCATCTTAGGGAGAAGATTTTTTAAACTCCTTATTTCGTCGGATCGGTGAGTAGCAAGCGGTTTAAAAACCGCTTTAATTTGCTATTTTATGCCAGGGGGGTGACAGGGGGAATGGGGTAATGTTAAATTTTGATGCTTGCCGCGAGACAACCCCTTTAACCAACAGGATTTCTCATGTAAAGGGGGATGTGAAGAGCTGTCTATCATGAGAAAGGGGCATGGTTAGTATGGCTGCCTATGAATCAGGATGCTGTTGATTTCCATATGGCAGGGGATGACTTTGGAACCAAATTCTGAAGGTACATGGGCTCATTCAGGAAAATAGAGGGCATTAGAAGTAATTAGTTTTTCATGCCCTGCTGGCCTGTCAATTAAGTTTTGGGGTGAAATGATGGTGACGGATTCCTTTTAACCCCCTTAGTGACACAAGATGTAACTGTACATCCTGTGCATTCAAGGTTTGTATGGAGGGGGATAGAGGGTACCATTAAGACTAATGGTCAAGGAACTGTAAGTGGCTGCATCTTCTGGCCAACATGGCATTCTATGAAATCAGTGAACACAATCAATAGTTTATTTAACATAGGGGGATTGTTTGAATTTAAAGCACAGTCATCAATATTCACAAAGCATTTCGCACCAGTTTGTGGCATACACTCTATCTCTGAAATGTTGAAAAGTTGAAATGCGTCTTTTAGTGGCAAAAGCTTTGATTTTTGTCATCACTCACCAAATTTGGAAGGTGAAAAGAAAACAGGGCATAGTCTCCAAAAATGTAGTATAGGTCAGATTTCTTGAGTACAACTGATGGAAATGATGAAAATTTAGCAAATCACTCCATTTCATTTATTAATAAGGCTGCTTTCAGATGAGCGTATTTTTGCTTCGCATTAAGGCCTCCTTCCCACGAACGGATTTCACGGTGCGGAATTCCACCATGGAATTCTGCACCATGAAATCTCCCGTCCTCACCCGCGGCATGCTCTATTTGCCGCGGGTGTACACGCGGACGGCTTCCATTGCAGTCAATGGAAGCCGTGCGTTCACGCTACCTTCCGCTGTAGCACAGCGGAAGATAGCGTGAAAACACTTCCCCGCCCACCGCCGGAGGTGGGCGGGGAAGTGTCATGCGGGAGCGAGGACGCCGGATCCGCAGGTAAGTTTGGGGTCTCCTGGGGGGCGCCGTGACAGGCTCCGCAGCGGAATTTCGTGGTGTAGCCCGTCACGGCCGTGTGAAGCCGGCCTAAGTCTGTGTTGGGGGAAAAGTAATACGGAGCTAAAGCAAATCAATAGGCTAATGACATGGCTGAATTTTAAGGACATTTTTTAAAAATACAGCGTGATCTTTTTTCTTGCGTATTTGCCTTTACATTTGTATTCTTTTCTAATGGGCAAATAAGGATCGGTAGAATAGAAAATATATAACACTTGGAGATACATATGAATGAAAAATTGATCACATATGGATGTAATGTCTTTGAAACATGTCTGTAATACAGATCCGTATTACGGATGTGTTTTTACAAGCTCATCTGAAACCAGCCCAAAAGGGAACCGATGACTCAAAACGGTTATCTGAGTTTGAACAAGAGGTCTCCCTCATTTTCTTTCTTCACTAAACAGCGTCCTCCTTGCCTTTGGGCGTGTTTGGTAATGCATCTACCTCTGAGCGTTATGGCCTGAAATAAAAATCCCAATTACTTCTTCGCAAACGTTCCTCAATTCTCAATTTTCTTTTCTTTTTTGCTTTTGTTCTAAACAAGCTAAAAGAATACCAAGACACATTTTAATATATAAAGGAATTGCATGTGCAGAAAATTCTTAAAAGTGTTGTACCAGAATTACAAGTTATATCCTAACCAAAGGGTAGGGAATAACTTGCATGCTGATGGAGGTCTCACCGCTGAGACCCACACTGATCCTGAGAATGGAGGTCCTGTGCCCCCCCTCTTATGATCACTGCAGGGATGCTTTTTCCATCCACAGTGACATCACACTTAATGGGGCACTGGCCGAGCATTTATGATCGACACTCCATTCATTTCAAAGAGGGCTTACAGAAATATCTTAGCATTTAGCGATTGGCTATCTCCACAGTCCCATTGAAAATGAATGGAGTGGCAGCGCAGTTGCATGATCGTCGTTCCATTCTCCTCCCCACCGTGCAGTTGCAATAAGCCTGTAATGAATAGGATGCGGGGACATGGGACCTTTCTTCTCAGGATTAGTGTAGATCTCAGATTTGAAACCTTCATTGATCAGCAAGTTATCCACTATCCACATGACAGTCGATAGCTTGTAATTTGTGTACAATCCCTTTATTCAATACTGCTTATCAGAATTAAATGAAGCAGTTTTGATAATTAGTACCGTTGCATCGATCTGCAGGATGACCCCGAACACATGGCATAGGCTGAGGAGCTGGAAGGGCAAGATGCTGGCTTGTCACGGCAGCACTTACTACACTCCCTCCCGGAGGAACACACGCAGCCAAGGCTAGGGCAGCGCTGGGCCTCTTCCTAGGTTAGGGATGCCGAATAGATGGTAGAACAGGTGCAGAGCTTGTCACGGGTGACGCCACAGTTCCAGTACTCACTGGCATGAACATCACTGGGGAAATAATTGAGCCACTGACAGGGATAGAGTACCTCAGGACCCCGGAAACGGTCAGGCCTGGAATTGCTTAACTTCAGAGAAACTTCAACAATACACAAGGCACAAATTACAATTTTGGAAAGTGCAGGAATTAAATAAGCTAGAGTACCTCCACACGGCAAAGACAGGCTTCAGGTTGCCTGTGTGTGACTAAATAAAGACGCGTACATTCACTCAGCAGGACCCAGACTTCAGGACGCTCAGGTGTGAAACAATTGTGAACAAGTACCTCTGCACTAGGCCTTGGAAAGATGCACTCACTTGCTGCTTACTTGCACTTTCTCTCTGGGGGCTTACTCTATCTTCATTCCAGGAACACACATTTGGTGGAACCTCTGTTCTTTTTCCATCTTCACTGCATGAAGGTTGAAGGTACCATCATACAGCTCTGTACTTTCTCTCTCAGCTCTAGAAGATGGACCTCTTGACTACGACTCCAGAGGACATGGACCCTTTCCCTATCTCAAGCACTTACTTTTATAACCTCTCTCATACCACATGACAAGACATAAATTGATACATTTACAGACAGTCTCCAGGCTTTGCAAACACTTAACCTCTCACTTGCTGCAGCTGTGCAATACACATAACAGAATGACAAGACAGTTTTGCACTGAGCATCTACATAAGATATACATGTATGACATTATAGAGGGGGCCAGGAAAGCATGTACTGGGCCACTACACCGCGTTTTCCCGAAAATAAGACCCTGATATAACTTTTTGCCCCAAAGGAGGCGATAGGTCTTGTTTTCGGGGGATGTGTTATTATGCTTACCTTGCAGGCTCGGTCCAGGTCCATCCTGCTGCTCTCCGGAGCTCTGACATGCTTCTTGCAGTCCTCGGCCGTAACCAGGAAGCAATAGCTCCAATTCGATTTGGGCGCTGCACAGTCAATCAATGCAGTGCTCGATGACCCAATGCGATTGCTGTGATTGGTTCATCGAACACTGCATTGATTGGTTTTTCAATCGCTGCTCAGCCAATCACAGCCATTACGTTGTGGAGGCAGGATTGGCCAATCATTGCTCAGCCATTTCATAAAACCTGCCTCCACAACACAATGGCTGTGATTGGTTCCTCGACTGCTGCTCAGCCAAAAAATGCAGAGCTTGATGAGCCAATCATGGCCATCACATTGGTTCATCGAGCGCTGCATTGACTGGCTGAGCAGCGCTTGAGAACCAATCAAAGCCATCACTTCCTGGAAATGGGATTTATGAATCCTGTAACCAGGAACTCATCTTCTGTGGGTGGCCAAGGACTGCAAGAAGTGAATCAGAGCTCTGGAGAGCAGCAGGAGGGACCTGGACCGAGTATGCTATGTAATTTTTTTTTTAACGTAATGCAGCTAGGGCTTATTTTTGGGGTAGGGTTTATATTTCAACCCTCCCCGAAAATCCTGAAAAATTAGGGTAGGGCTTATTTTCAGGGTAATTCTTATTTTTGTGGAAACAGGGTAAATATTAAAGGAAGCCTATCATTAAAGGGGCACTTGGTGAGTATGAAACACAGCTCCCCAGACTCCATGTTCCCTAATCTTTCATTGTTTATGGGGCTCATAAGTAATGATGACAGGTTCCCTCTAAGAAATTGATGTGTATGCACATCACTTATGTAAAAGTATGGGGTTAAAAGTCAAAGTTATTTACAAATGAAGGATCAGGTTCCACTTCCTGCTGTTTTCACAAGCTCGTGTGTATAGTCCACCTCGATGTGATGATAGTCCCCATGTACTGTACAGTCAGCCCAGTCATTACAACTCTGTGATGAAAATCAAAATAGAGTGTCATTAAAGTTGCAAATTAATCAAATAATTTGATTAATCGCCCAACCAGAAGTGAATGGGGCTGAGCTGCATCGTCAGCTATAGCTCATGGACGCTTTATCCTCGCAAAGACTATTGACATACTGTGGTCATTTTACCACATCTGGTGCTAGAAGCAACTGAGATCTGGAATATAGATCTGTTTAAGGTATTCATTTGCTTCAGTTGGTAAGGATCATCTACACTGTGCAGTCTGTTATTCTGGAAATCACCACTTCCTTTCTAGTTTAAAATTCTGGCTAATGCAAAGAATTATGAAAACTCTTTTTGAAATGTATTTTATTGATTTTTATATATTAGTATTTCAAAATATTGAAAGCAATATACACAACATGTGCTTAGAGTATCAGCTTATAGAACTTTTTTAAAAATAAATCTCTATAGTAAAAATGAACAATCTAGTAATAACCCATAACAAAAATTGAAACAAAACTACAGCTATAATATCTTTCTTTCCAAAAACTACAAATGACTCTGGTGCTACACCTTTACAAACACAGATAGATAGATAGATAGATAGATAGATAGATAGATAGATAGATAGATAGATAGATAGATAGATAGATAGATAGATAGATAGATAGATAGATAGATAGATAGATAGATAGATATGAGATAAATAGATAGATAGATAGATAGATAGATAGATAGATAGATAGATAGATAGATAGATATGAGAGATAGATAGATAGATATGAGAGATAGATAGATAGATAAATATGAGAGATAGATAGATAGATAGAAAGATAGATAGATAGATAGATAGATAGATAGATAGATAGATAGGATATAGATAGATAGATAGATAGATACGAGATAGATAGATAGATAGATATGAGATAGATAGATAGATAGATAGATAGATAGATAGATAGGATATAGATAGATAGATAGATAGATAGATAGATAGATAGATATGAGATAGATAGATATGAGATAGATAGATAGAAATTAAGTGAAAATGTAATTGTTTATTTACTCATGTTCAGTGTATTTTACTTCCATTATGGACATTTAGGTTTCCCATGGAGCTTCAAAGAAAAGTCTCATTGTGTGACTGAAATGTTGCACTGTATATGAATAAATGCTCTGTAAATTCTTACAGCACCTTTTCAGAGTGCAGCAGCATTTTTTATATATTAGGGTGTATTTACATAGATATACTTCCATATGAGCTATGTCTGATTGCGATATGGACGGAACTCGTATGGGAAAATAACCCGTTCAACTCAATGTGTTCATGTGCACAAGCAATTATTCTTTCTCTCAGACCAATGGTTCAATTTGAAAACTCACTGCATGTCCTAGTTTTGTGCGAGTCTCACACGAGATTAGAACATGTAATGTACGGTCCGTATTTCAGACAGGGACACAGTGTCCGTGTGCCATTCGATATCATTTGTGCACGAGAGTCTTGGGCGCAACTTGAAACGCCTGTGGAAATGTAGCCTAACAGCCCATTTACATGGGGTGATAATAATTTGGAATAGTTCAAATTCTCATGTTCTTGTCACAATTTGGATGATATCATCCCGTGTAAATGCATGCAGTGACTGAACAAGAATTGTTCAGTTGTTCAGTCTCTGCATGCGGAAAACTGAAGAACGCGCCGTTCCATCTAAACAGCAGTCGTTCACTACTGAACAACTGTCTACTTACACCTAATGGAGGCTAGTGGGGGGAGAACGCTCTCTGACCCGCTCCGCCTTCATGACGGCATCCAGTGATACTCTCTCCTGTGTAACACCACAGGGGCGAGCATCACTGGGACGAGCTGCCGAGTATTGTATGCCCAACAGCTCGTCCCGTCTAAATGGGCCATTAGTTAAAAGGTTTATTGGATGGAGGTTTATTTAGCTGCACCCATCACATGTGCTGATTTCAAGGCACTCCTAAAATTCTCTTTCCGTAGAGTGAAAGATATAAAATTTATTCAATAAATGAGTTCTTCAAAATAATTTAAAATGTTTACATTTTAATTCTCCTCCTCTGACAAATGTACAGTATATTTTGTGGTACATAAATGTTGTCATATCAATCTGGTATAAGTTTATGAAGTACAAGGCTGCATAGTTTGTACATTATGATAACCCATCCAGATAAGACAGTCACATGACTATAAGTTGTGCCACATATCAAATGCAGCGCTGCCACCTCTGACAAATTCACACGTCTCAGAATATCTAGTACTTGTATAGCGTGTATAAAAGAATGTAGTACTTAAAGGAAACCTGTCACAAGTACATAGATATCTAAGATATCTCCACAGTATGAATCAGCAAAGCTGCAGCACACCATGCATATTTTAGGAGATCGGATCCGTTAGCCAAAATCCCAAAATCTTATTTTTATTGTAGCGCACCCAACAGACAAATGTACTGCCTTGAGTCAAAGAGGCAGCGCCTTTCTAGCTCAGAGTCTGCATGTCACTTTGAAAACCCGATTCCAAAATACAAGATTTCTACACTTATATGAAGTTAAAAACAAAAATTTTATTATAAAAAAGGAGGCGGGAAGATCGTAAGTGGGGATACCGCGGCTTACAAATACCAAACCCACATGGGGCACCAGAAAATGTAATGACTAATAATGAGGAGCATTTAACTGAAGCTAAGTGGTCTAAACTTCGCTTCATGTGCTGGAAGATGAGCTATGAGAGGCACGTGATGCATGCACAAGATTTTAGCGCTGGAGCACTGTTGTTGGCAGAAGTTGGGGCCGCTGCGAGTGAATGAAGAGGCCAGGTTTTCAAAGTGAAACCACATTGCATATCGAGTGCACTGCAACAAAAGTATATTTGAGGGCTTTGGCTAATCACTTAATTCGCCTAAAAACGTGTACGTTGTGCTGCAGCTTTGCCGATTTACACTGTGGTAACATCTTAGATACCTATAAGCTGGTGACCGGTTCCCTTTTAAAACAGCATTTTGCATTGATGAAACTTTGATTGGATGCTGGTGATAATAAGATGACTCTGTTTACACAACAAAGCTGAAAGAAAATCAACAGGTTAATATGAAAACTGGAATATTTCAGGAATTTTTATAAAATAATCATATGAAAAGAAAAACAGTTTTCTTTAAATATGCTTGATGTCCAAACCTAATTTAACGTATATACTCGAGTATAAGCCGAGGGGGGCTTTTTCAGCACTTTTTTTGTGCTGAAAAAGCCCCCCTCGGCTTATACTCGAGTGAGTCGGGGCTCGATAATTCACAGCCATTCAGTGAATGACATCACCGAATGGCTGTGATTGGTTTATCGAGCACCGTCTGTGATTGGCTGGTGCTCAATCCAATCACAGCACTTCCTCACACAGCGCTGACGGCGAGGGATTTCAAAACCAAGCCAGGGAGATGACAGCGGGGAGAAGACTGAAGCAGCTTACTGCATCGCCGGGGAGAGCATCGCACCGGGGACATAGATGCTGGCTAAGAGGTGAGTATTGTGTTGTTTTTTTTTAACCTAGTATATACTTGAGTATAGCTCAGCTTATACTTGAGTCAATAGGTTTTACCAGCTTTTTATTGTAAAACTTATTGACTCGGCTTATACTCAGGTTGGCTAATACTCGAGTATATACGGTAAATGAAATATCATCAAATAAAAGATCCCTTTAAATGCTTGAAAACTCCTTTAATGCTTTTTCATATAGATAAGAGGAATATATTTTAAAAATCTGTAGTTGTAAAGACACCAGCTGGACACTAGATGGCAGATCTGGACTTTACCTACAGCAGTCACCCTTCTTGGGTACTAAGGGTGTCTCCCAGTACCCATATACCTCAGTATTTACAGTGGAGTCGAATTTTGTAACAACCAGAGAGTCTAATAAACAAATATATGAAGCAAAGAACTATACTGGCAGGAAATACTAAATTAGGAGCTCATAACAGATAACAGCAAGAGGGTGGCGACAGGCATCAGATGATGAATGATGATAGTCAGCTAATAGAGCAGATGGGTGAGGGAAACAAAAATAACCTGATGATACCTAACCCTAACTCTAGCTCTCCCTAAAACCTCTTCCAAAAAAAAAAGGGAAAGATAAAGAAGTAAATTTCTTTTTTTTCTTTTGCAAAAAGTAATTTCTCTATTTTTTATTATATTAGGGTTTCTTTTTTTTTTTTGGTCTTTTTTCTTTTCTTGGTTTTGGTACTTATTCTACTTGATTTTTCTCTTGTCTGTTATAATACTGTATTGAAATTTTGAAATTCAAGAATACTTTATGATTGGTTTTAATTATACAGTATAACATACTCACACTCCTTGCATTATAGATATAGCACTGTGGAAGGTCTTTTGACTGAAACGTCCAGTACTTACTAGTCTAACAGATATTCTAACAACCTATGCATTAATTATATTGTTTAAGTATAGAACTAATACCAGTATAATTCTGTAATATAATGAAACAAAACTGAACTTCATGTTATGAAAATCTTCAAGAGTGCTGCTGATTTTCTCTATAATACTGAACTAGAAGCAAGACAAGGTGGATACAAATTAAAACAAGGAAAAACAAGTTACAAGGCTAGAAGCAAAGATGTGAGTAGACAACTAAAGGAGTAAACCATACTGACAAGAAATAAAGCTAGGTAGAAACAATAAAACTAAACACATACAAGGAATCACCAGGCTAGACTAGCAACAAGGTGCAAGAAGCATAAAAGAAATACTGGATTTTAAACATATGCACTATAAGCAGCAACCCACTGCAGAAGCAAGGAATATTTAAGCAGAGACTAGCTAAAGAAAAACGGTTCTCCAATAGGCTTGTTATGGTGTTTTCAGCTGACCCACTTTAATGGATCAGTTGTGGGACAGTTGCACAGTAACTGCCCCATCAACAGGCTAAAAGACAGGAGATGATGATACAGCAGGAGAATTCCTGCTTATTATAACAGCAGTGCAAGCATGTTCAAAATCCTCCTGTTCTCTGCATAGGTCATTGGGCTGTTCACTTAAGGCTTTTTCAAGCCTGAAGGGGATAGATCTTAATAAGCTGTGTTTAAAATCTTGGCCCATAAAAACGTAAATAATTGGATTGATGCAACTGTTAAGGCAAGCCAGGTTGATGATAATATTATTTATTATATGGAGATGAAGGTAGTATAATTTATACTGGGGTGTTAGTGGCCAGATGTAAAAAGGAAACCAGCAGATAAAGAAACACAATATAACCGCAGTGATGATCCTGTAGGGCCTCTTTGATCTCTGGGGTCTCCTCCTTTGTCTAAGTTTGAGGAAAATTGTAACATAACTGATCAAAATAACAAGAAAAGGAATGGCAAACATTATAGATAACCTGAGCAGTTGAAAAATCTGTTTCACCTCATCAGGACCATATTCACGGAAATCTAATGAACACCATTCCTTTAAATCCCGAAAATAGAATCCATATAAGTAAAACAGCAACCCAGTAAAAAGTAAACTGAACACCCAAATGATTGCCACAGTGATTTTCACTAGTTTACTGGTCCTATGAATTTTCGCCCAAAATGGCCACATGACCGTTATACAGCGGTCAATACTCATGGCTGTCAAGAGAAGAACACTGGCATTCATGTTTATACTGAACAGAAAAATGCTCAGTATGCAACAAATAGTTCCCATGTATGGGAAAATGTAAAACCACCCTGCTATTCGTAGAGGAAGAGATGCACAGCATAGGAAGTCTGCAATGGCCAGATTAAGGAACCACGTGGCACTGATTGTCTTCTTCATCCTGAAACCGGCAATCCAGATGACTAATCCATTACCAATAGTCCCAAGAACAAAAACAATGCTGTATAAAGTAATCGACATATTCCGTATAATGTCTTCTTCTCTAAAATCGTTGTAACTGGGCATAGTACGTGTCTCGTAGTCTTCGTTAGATGAACTTAGAAGATATGATAAGGCAATAGTTAGGCATATGAAGCATGTATGGCTTCATAAATATCTACTTTGTAAAATCGTGTATACATGGTGAACAGGGAGAAAAAACAAATAAAGTCACATTGTGCTGCTTTGTCATCCCACCCCACCCCCTTACCTCGTTTTTAATTTTATTTTTGACCAATAAGACACTTTTGCCAGTTTCCTCTTTTACCTCTCTGCAATTCCTTTGAAGAAAAGGAACCTTATACTGGTTGACTCTTGCAGAGAGAAACGTTTATGGGGTCAAACTGAGCTGCACCTCCTGTTTGCAGTTATGTTACCTCTAGGTCAAGTACTGTCGTGCTTGAAAAATCTGCCATTTTCTTCATATATTATGTGGAGATTTACTAAAGACCTGATGCCAGTCTTTAGCAGCAGTGAGATGGAGAAAGATGCACCAACTCTATTAGAAGAGAAGAATTGTGTAGAAATAAAAAATATACATTTTTTAGGCAGATGACGCACGCATCAAAATTTGCAACCTTTTATTGCCATAACTTTTTCTACAAGGTATAAACAAATTTCCCTCTATATGTTTCAATTGCTTATCGTTTTCAAGATCTGTGATGTCATTGACAGAGAGTATACATAACTGCAAGGAAACCCTTACAGATCTAATATTCCTGATAGTGGAGAGCTTGGTAAATTGGCTGAAGACTGAACAATTCATGTGAACTTCCAGCAACGAGTCCAGAGTGACATACTTTATCTACACTGGTACATTGTGGCACAGTGGCTCACTGCAGCAGGCATAGAACAACTGTGTCATTTACTGTTTTGGCTTGGGCTGCTCCTAAGGCCTGCTCTAAGAGGTCCCTGTTCTATACTCTTTAACTCCTTTTTAGAGGGATTTGGCCTATTCTGCAGTAAACCTCCATGTTGTTTCCCCAGGAGTAGTTTCAGTACACTGACAGCTGACCGGAAGGCCATAAGTCATTGAATTATGGTACTAAAGGGATAGGCAAGGGTGTAGGCAGTACAGCAGGAAAAAGGTCAGGACTGGTGGCAATCAGGCAAATCATAGTCAAGAACAAGGCTAAGGTCAGGACAAGAAGAGTTCAGGAAAACTGGGTACACACACAGAGGGTAAACCAAGAATTAAGCACATACTAGAACAGCTTAACTTGGATCACTGGGAACCTCTTGACTCAAGTACCTTTCAGTATGGGAGAATGCTTTAAATAATTATTATAATCAGGGAAACAACTGTTTAGGCTGGAGGTGGTAAAGCCGGGTACGTGCACTGGCCTTTTAAGAGGTGAGCCGAGCATGTACGCATGCCATACTGGCAAAGAAAACTACCCGGCGCACAGAGTGGTATCTGCCACATAGAAGACTAGGAGGATGCCAATGATGGTAATAGGTAGAGGGCGAAGTGAAGGGAATTCCTGACCGCCACAGCAAATAAATAGATTTATGTGGCTAATATGTCTTTATTGGGTTGACTACACCTGTATCTTTTAACAAACCCTCTGCTGGAAAATATAGAGAAGTTAAAATATAAAAAATGCTATAACTTTTAGCTATGGCCTACTATATATATATTTGCTTCCTTTATGCTACTGCATTCAATTTCCTGAAGTGCCACCACAGGAGAAATGATGATTCAGTTAATTGTGTAATTGCGGCACTGGCCAATCAAAGCTGCATGTAGTCATGCACAGTGTCCATCAGATCATCAGAGAACTGGTACGGCCATCTTTGTTTCAGGACTGCAGGGTTGTTTTCTAATGCAGTGAGAAGGTCTATGTAAGGCTGTGTTCACACCGGTGTCGTGATTATAAACAAACCATGTTGCAGTACCTTATCCATTGCATGATGGACCCCAGCTTATAATGTGGTCCGACACGACCAGATTCTATGTATGATACCCACGTTGATGGAATTTACAACGGAGCCGCCAATGTAGATGTAAATAAAGCCTTACAGTGTTTTGATTAATTTAGATTTTTTTTTTTACTTTGGTTAATAAAGACTGAAGAATATAAACATACTTATAGTTGTAATCCAAAGTTGTGGCAGGTAAATTCAGGCTTAAATCAGCAGCATCCATTCTTATTGTTAACCTAAAAGAACAATTAATAAAAAACAAGCAAAGATTACTTTAATTATCACAACAGTAGAAGATGGTGTCATTGTACATTTAGCTCCACTGTACACTGTGTATACTATCTACATTATGATGACAAAAGTATTGGGACACACATGGAAGGTGATGAAATTCAATATTATTCATATTTTCCAGTACAGTGTTGAGCCACCTTTGGCCTCAATGACTTTAGTAACCCTTGATTATAGGCATGATTTCCACCTAATTCCGATGAATGTGTTGAGGGACTTGCCTCTATTCTTGGAGGAGAGCTTCAGATAGTGATGCGGACATGATGGTCATTTCAGCATGCATGGATATGCATTCCAGTTCATTCCAAAGATAGTTGATGGGATTAAGATTTGGGCTTTGAGCTGGCCGAGTTTGCAGACATTCTGCTCCTCAACATTGCATGCTGTATTATATGGTGCTTGGTCATTTTGGTAGAGTCACGGATCTGTAGCAAAGTATTGCCACAGGGTAGGTAATGCCACATTGTCCAGAATATCTCTGTGCACATTGGAGTTGTGGGTGGACTTCACTATAATGAATGACCTTAGTCCTTCCCAGCAGAAACACCCCCACACCATAACAGAGCCTTGTCCAAACTTCATTATTAAGACAATGCAGTCGCATAGAAACCGTTATCCGGACAACCGCCACACCCAAGTGTGGTCATCCGATCAGAAGATGGTGTATTGTGATTCAGATGTCTATAACACTTGCTTCCACTTATTTAGAGACAAAAAACAATGCTCCAAGCACCATCGCAGGTGCCTCTGTGCATTTACTGCTGTGCAGTAGGTGTCGCACTTGACCTGGACGCAATTCACAGCTCGCCTGGGCGGACACAAGATTATGTCAACACTGGACAAATCAGAAATGCAATGCTGCAGGAAGACCCCTATTCAACAGAGAAAAACACAAAATAAGAGGAAACTGACCCTACTCCCAACTGGGAAAGGTCTGAACTAGAGATGAGCGAACGTACTCATTTCGAGTACTTACACACCCGAGTACCGCCATTTTCGAGTACTTCAGTACTCGGGTGAAAAGATTCGGGGGGCGCCGGGGGGCGGGGAGAGGCGTGGCGGTGCGGGGGGTAGCAGCGGGGAACAGGGGGGAGCCCTCTCTCTCTCCCTCTCCCCCCCACTCCCCACTGCTACCCCCCGTGCCGCCACGGCGCCCCCGAATTTTTTCGCCCGAGTACGGAAGTATTTGGAAATCGCGGTATTCGGGCGAAAAAGGGGCGTGGCCGAGCACGTTCGCTCATCCCTAGTCTGAACCTAAAAGCAAATTCACCGCTCTCATTAGTGCAAACTTGCTGAATGGCTTTCGGCCCACTTCCTGACCCTAACAGGGGACAAGGGAGAAAACCGAACCATAGTACGAATAAGTAAGAGTGAGGAAAATAATTGCAACTGAACTGAAAGATGAACAACTAACTCCAGGTGGACTAGACATAGCTCAAACCACCATGACCAACTGAACTGCAATAGACAACAATGAGCTAAGGGAGGTGTAGGAATATAAAGCCCTCCCTACCTGCTAAGAAACCACACCTAATAAAACCTCTCTCAGAGGTGGGGGACTCTGAGGGAAATAGCAACATGCAGTGTGGGCTTTTGTGAGCTTCTCATACATGATAACCATTTGCATGCAGTTTTCTGCAGATGGTTCTGGTGTTAATGGATGTTCCAAAAGCTTTCAAGACCTCCTGAGCAAGTGTTCACGCAGACAATGTGTAACCGGTTTCACACAAGCTACAATATCGCATGATTTTGTAGCAATGCGACATTGCTACAAAATGCATGTATGTGAAGTCCATGGTTTCCAATGGGTTCTTTCACATGAGCGATGTTTTGTAACCCGAAAGAACCCACTGGAAACCATGTGCTTCATATACATGTGTTTTGTAGTGATGATTTTGTAGCCTGTGTGAAAGTGACTATTTGAAAGCATGGGCTTTACATACATGCATTTTGTAGCAATTTTGCATCGCTACAAAATTGTGCAATTTTTTAGTCCATGTGAAACAGCCCTTATACCTAATACTTACACATCCGATTTGCATATCCCCTTCACCTCCAGCAACTCCTCGCTACACTATTGTTTCAATATCTATCTATCTATCTATCTATCTATCTATCTATCTGTCTGTCCTCCAATTGATATGAAATGAAGCCCTCAAGTTGCGACTAAAGTATAGACTTTTTTAAAGTGATTCTCCATTTTTCTTTAACTATACCAGGGGATAAAATAAGTGTATAGAATAAATAAATAAAAACACTACTTAGTATCTTTTTCCATTCATTGATTTTAAAATATGTTATTTTTAATGTACAGAAGATATTGAAGGCTATCCACATTATCAATAAGCCCAAAGTAGGTCCACATAAATATGGCTCAGTAACATAGAGAATGCTCCTACATAACTATCAAATCTACAAAAAACTAGATCATTTAGTAGCTTTATTGGAAAGCTGTAAATAACAAAAGCAAGGTCCCACTAAAATATACAGGGGTCTAGGATAACATATCAAGACACCCTAAAAATAAATATAGATATAAGATAAATCTACCAAGAGCTTAGAATACATATGTAATTGAAAAATATTAATATAAAGACAAAGCACATGGCAGAGTTCACAGAAATAGAGCTTAAATATGGATGACGTGCAACCGCTATATAAACCTCACTACCGCAAATCACCTGCAAAGTGCTATGTATCTAGTTAGTTAGTTGTAAATGTGAGGACTAAAATACCTTAGAAATAATCTTTATTATGGACAGCAGTAAAGCATATTATTTGACATGACCCCTGCACCCCAATGCACATTTTGCACTGCTTCGTCATCAGCGTTTTTAATGCACCAAGAATATTGTAAACTATCCACATTGTCAACCCATTTTATCGTCTTCAGGTAAATATACTATTCTTGCAGCCATCAGAGCAGGCACTTCAGTAATACAGGGGTTTTACCAGCCCCATGGCCATACTGACTGGCTGCACCTTTCAGCCTATTGCACGAGTACCATAGAAATGGACAGTCTGTCTGTGGCACTGTATGCTGCATGTGGTTTCAACTGACAATGGCCAATAAAAAAACAGTATATGCTGAAAATATTGCTAACAGAGGCGCTTGTAATGTGTGACCTCTGTATATAAAAATTTAGAATTTAATTAATGTCTTACCTTAACATTGCTTCTACGTCTTTGAAGGCAACATTCTTACATTGTCTTTTTTGCTCCCTATACAGCAGTCTAAGAGACCATTACATGCTGAAAATATTGCTATGTGTGACCTCTGTGTATATATATATATATTATATAAAAATTTAGAATTTAATTAATGTCTTACCTTAAAATTTCTTCTACTTTTTTGAAGGCAATGTTCTCACATTGTCTTTTTTTGCTTCCTCTACAGCAGTCTACTACAGGAGAACATAAAATGATTATCATCTACTTGCTTCTTTTACATGTTCTCATGGGGCTGCAATTCTATGGAACTCTATCGCGTGCTGCATGACTCTTTGGCTGATAAGATGTCTGATAGATTAAGTTTCTAGCACTTTGTACTGTAAGTTTTTGACCAAGCTTGTATGAATATGTTTTCTTCTTTTTTTTAAATCCATCTTTATTGTAATGTCTGTACGCAGAATCATAAAACAATTATGCTTGACATATTGAGTAGTTTTGTTCGTAGCAGGTATAGAAGAACACTATACAGCAAAAAACTTAAAGGGGTTGTCTCGCAGCAGCAAGTGGGGTTATACACTTCTGTATGGCCATATTAATGCACTTTGTAATATACATCGTGCATTAAATATGAGCCATACAGAAGTTATTCACTTACCTGCTCCGTTGCTAGCGTCCCCGTCTCCATGGATCCGTCTAATTTCGCTGGCTTCTTGCTTTTTTAGACGCGCTTGCGCTGTGCGGTCTTCTGCCTGGTGAATGGGGCCGCTCGTGCCGGAGAGCTGGTCACCGCGTCGTCATCGTAGATCCGCCCCGTCACGTGTGCCGATTCCAGCCAATCAGGAGGCTGGAATCGGCAATGGAATGCACAGAGCTCATGCTGCACCATGGAAGAAGATCCGCGGTGCACCATGGGAGAAAACCGCAGTGCATCCCTGGGAAAGGACTGGCGGCCATCTTAGGCAGAAGATTTTTAAAACTTCATATTTCGTCGGATCGGTGAGTAGCAAGCGGTTTAAAAACCGCTTTAAATTGCTATTTTATGCCAGGGGGGTGACAGGGGGAATGGGGTAAAGTAAAATTTTGATGTTTGCCGCGAGACAACCCCTTTAAATCAGTATAAAACACCCAATGAAAGGTTCAGCTCTCTCTTGTTGTTCCGACAGAGTGAGACGAATGAGTGGAGCGAACTACAAACACAGTAATAACCGGGGGGGGGGGGGGGTGGAAAGAAGGGAAAAGGAGGAGAACGTGATTAGGGAGGTAGGGTAGATGAAATCAGGAGGCAGAAAGGGGGATCTCAGCACATAGAGGGGAAAGATCTTGACTACATCCTTCAGAGGACTCAGACTACGCCGGAGAGTCCACCCATCACCCCACTAGAACATCTTTATTTCTTAGTTTACGCCAAGGAGCCCATATACTCACAAAATTGTCATGGGAACCACTGAACCAGCTTGACAGCTCTTTGAGGTTATAAATAAGGTCAACTTTCTTTCTCCAATGAGGCAGTGACGGAGAGGTTTTTTGCATCCAAAAGAGAGGTATCAAAGGCTTTGCCGCATCCAGCAGGTAAGCAATTAATTTGTGTTTCACCGGATGAAAAGAGGCAGAGGGCCTCCATAAGAAAATTATCTTGGTTAATTTTAAAGTCAGGAGAAATTTTCCTGAATATCCCACCAACACCTTTCCAGAAAGATGTCAAAACCGGATATTCCCACCAGATATGTAGGAATGATCCCACATCTGTATCACATCTCCAGGATCTGTTGTGTGGGGCTAACTTGCATGCGAAAAGCCACTGCAGAGTTTTGTACCACCTCACTAACAATTTATAGTGGCTCTACTGTGATAAGATACGGGGAGAGAGACGAAAGGCCATTTTCAGAATCAAATTTGTATCTTGTCTAGATAGCGAGATACCCAGCTCTTTATCCCAAGAAATGATAAAGGAAGGCCTAGAAAGTTCCGGGGGAAGGGCAACATGTTTCCGTAAATTCGCCAATTTCCTAAATTTGCAATTATTCTCCTTCAGAATCTTTTCAAAAGGCATCAGCGGCCTGGTGCTTTTGTAACGCTTGATAAATTCCTCTAAAACTCTAATCACATGAGCCCTTTGTAGGAAGGATAGGTTCTGGAAGGGTGGGTGAAAAAGACTTCACAATATCATCAGGGTTTTTATGCGCAAGTGCCTGAATATCACCGATATTTAACCCAACCAACTTCTTCCGAATGTCCGAATTTTATGTACGTAATCTAATTCTCTCACTTCCTAATGTCATTTTATATAAAGGAAACGTCGCATGGTTACCTCCACGTGGTGTTTCCTGGGTAACGCAGAGAACTATGAAAAATGGTGAACATATGTTTTTCCTCAGTATCTCTAAAGTAACCACAACTTCATACGATTTTCCGTGTGAACACCAGATAAACACCAGTACCTAATTAACTCGGGCGAAGCCGGGTATATCAGCTAGTGATACATATTAGACACATGCACTATTTTGCTGTGGAATATGCGGGAACTGCCTCCAGGGACGTAAATGGAGGCATCCGACCCACCGCCCATACACAAATAACATTGCAGATGGGCTACGAGTGCCTGCATCATTGCTAGCCGACGGTGTGGGAAATACAAACAAAGAAAAATAAACTGTACTGCGCATGACCATCTGTGTGCCTCTGAGGTCAACCTTAATACAGGTTAGTGCTGCAGGCAGGGTCACTGGACAGGCTCACAGACGGAATCAACTGTGGGCCTCCCGCATGCGGAATGCATTCAGTTTGTGTTAGGCGGGTCTTATTGTTAAACTATCCCATAACAACCTGTACCTTACAGCGCCACTACAGGAGAAATGAAGCATTACATAGTATTCATTAAAATCATTTGAGAGCTTTTGCATAGGGCTTTCATGCCCCATACAGCAAGAGTAACAAACAGAGAAGTCCTGAATCATCCTGAAGTGGGATATTTTTCACCTTCCTCTGGATCAGCAATGGGGGATGTCAACAGACTGAGCTAGATGGACATTATCTTCTTTTAGCCTAACATATTATGTTACTATGTTACTATAAGACCGTATATATCACTGGACTCAGACTCACGTATTTTGGCCCTGTTAAGCGAGCAGAGTCGCTAGAAAAATCTATATCGCTTGGACAGATCAGTGACAAAAGAAGACTGGGCTGCCAAAGGACACGATGGCTGATACTGTCAGAGACAATACTGGCATGGATATCACACAACTGAAAGAAGCAGTGCAAAACCAAAAAACATGGAGGGAGCCTTTGGGGGTCGCCAAGGGTCGTGAACGACTAAACGGCTAACAACAACAACAACATAAAAATCAGTGGGCTACTCGTGTAATGTATCGACATGCCTGATCTTTGGCCATTTTCCCCTCTGGCTAATAGATTAGGATCCTTTGCAGCAAACTTTCTTCTATAAATGGGGAATTTTCTATTAGGGTATTTGTAAATACACTTTCCACCACAGAAGACCCTTTTAACTGATATACAGGACACTGCAATGTATTAGATAGCTGTTTATTATAACATATTCATGCAGTAAATATGACAAATGTATTTGTAGTATATGAGTTTGGCAACATGCAGGATGTAAATCTAATACTTATAGGGGATATCCAGTCTCATGGAAATAAAGCTTAAATGTACAGTATATCATACCTTGCCTAGATTTCATTAGTTGCTCAACATCTTTGCTTGTTGTGAGTGAACAGAAACATAAGACTGCAGGATCAGACTACACAGAGTATTTGTAGTCTATAGGGGCTCGTTCACATCAGTGTTACCGGATTCCATTTTCCTGCTTTGTTCGGGAAAAAGAAAACAGAACTCACTGCCCGAATGAATCCATCTAATGATTGAATCGAATGGCGCCACATGACCGGCCATTGACTATAATGGAGTCCGTCGATTTCCAGCTAGCAGTCTTGACATTTTGCCAGAATTTATGATTTAGGATGAAATGGCGCAGAAATCAGCAACTTGATTCATCTTTTTTTTTCTTGCTGTTCACGATGATATCAAATAAGTATCTTTTTTTTTTATTCTGTAGTATTTTTGACATAATAAGAACATATTTTATAGGGAAAAAAATGTATTTTTATGTTGCTGCCTTCCAGGACTCATAACGTGTTTCTGGAGTGCTTGTTTTTTGCAGGATGCGGTTGATACCATTTTTTGGTACATATAAGTTACCGAATAATGTATTTGTTTATGAATAAGGATGAGGATACTTTTTTCTACTATGCCTGAATTCTTAGTATTACAAAGCAGTATTGCTGCTCCCTGTCAACCTGCTAATTTCAACAGAATTGGCAGACCATCTATTGTCTATTGGGATCTCCTGACCCTCCCCTTGTGGCATTCCACAAGTTGGTACATTTAGAGATGAAGGATATATTGCAGTAAACAGTAACAACTATTTGGCAGCAGAATTAGTGTCACAGTCTCTTAAACTAAACAAACAGTTTCAGAATGTTGCAACAGAGTTCCAATACTTTGGAATGACTACTCTAGACTTGGCAACACTGTCCTAGCTCACAGGCCTGGCAGCATTACGTTACAGTTTCTTTGACTACTCAGCAGGCCTGACATGGTTCTGTGGACACACTCGACAGTTCCCATTCTCAGTGTTGAGCTTCCTCTCTCTCTCACGGCAATACAGCAGGTGAGCATCCGGAGCTTCTTCAGCTTGACGGTCCAAACTGACGGTCACTCACAGCACTGGCTCCAATGTTTTGCAGCTCATACCTTCTGGCTACACCAAACATCTTTTCTCTTGGCTCACGACTCAGGCAGCACCCAACCTTGCACAGGCCTCTTGTACTTCTTTGCTCACTCCATCACCGCAACAACAACCCAACTGTCTATCTGTGCCACACAACCCCTCAACCATTTGTACCAGATACAGGCACCACCCTGCAGGGCACGATATTCCCTACCATGTGTCCAACAGGTACATATAGCCCACCCAGCATGAGCCCATGTCTGAACGTCATGGTGCCTTTCTGCAAGGCAATCTTTGAAGTATATTCATTAATTAGTTGCAGCCTGTGTTATATGGCAAAGTTGCATTCACAATTCGTCAGGCTTCAGATCTGAAATCTCCCAGTATGTGCTGCTCGTTCAGTATCTGCACAGTGTATAGGAACTGTAAAAAGGCACATTGATTAATAGTGTGTGTTTTAAGTTTTCTTGCCAAAGTTTGTCATACTTTGCTTTAGGTATACTTTTGTTAAGCAGGAGGCAATCAGAGGAAAATGTATGTTTTAAACCTATCTCTCTCATCACATAATTTAATGCAACAGGGACGCTGTTCTGTGGTACTGAGATATGCAGTGACTCTCAGGGATTTAGTAGACCATGTCTTTACCAAAACGACACTCAGGAGTAGCAGCCCCAGATATCAAAATTAATAGAGAACCCAATAATAATTGTCTATGACCATATAACAGCGTGAGCATGTCATGCAACTCATGTGCAGGATATTGAGTTGCATTGACTGCATAGACTATTGTTTGCACTAAGTGACCAATCATTAGTGCATACTTTTCACTGGTATTGAGAGACTGTCTCCAAGGGGCCGAGCCATGCCTTAAAACCCGCCTGTCTCTTGCACTTTACTTCTCTTTATGACTATCTTGCTACAACCTCAGTGAACCCAGTTAAAAGTGTTTACATTCTGGGAGGTCCCCTCTTTACACTAGAAACTGTATTATTATCTGATGCAATAGTTAAGCTGTTAGAGTATATCTGATGACAAGTTTGACCATTTCTGGGATACTCATCAGAGGTGTGAATTCATTTTTAGAGTATAACTGAAAATCGATGCAGTATAAGTAAGGTAATATATGTACACAGTGACTCCACCAGCAGAATAGCGGGTGCAGCTCTAATACTGGTACAGGCGGTAACTCAGGGTAGGTACAGAAATTTCCGTGCTGCAAAAATAAGCAACCCTTACCCTTACCACAGCAAAAGTTTTTGTAGGGATTAGAGATGAGCGAACGTGCTCGGCCACGCCCCTTTTTCGCCCGAATACTTCCGTACTTGGGTGAAAAAATTTGGGGGGCGCCGTGGCGGCACGGGGGGTAGCAGTGGGGAGTGGGGGGGAGAAGGAGAGAGAGAGGGCTCCCCCCTGTTCCCCGCTGCTACCCCCCGCACCACCACGCCTCTCCCCGCCCCCCGGCGCCCCCCGAATCTTTTCACCCGAGTACTGAAGTACTCAAAAATGGCGGTACTCAGGTGCGTAAGTACTCGAAACGAGTACGTTCGCTCATCTCTAGTAGGGATACTAAAGTCTAAATTATTCCCATTGTGTTGTACAATCTATTGCTCCCCACTAGTTGTGGCGTCTAGGATCTCGTCACTTCCCAAACCCCGTAAAAGTGTCTCTGGAGATTCTGGAGTCCATAGGCGAGATGAGTCTGAGAAAAGGTCCCAGTCAAAAGGAAACAAAGCAAGTGCTAGGGAGGAAACAAAACTGTTGGTTGAGAGTCTGCTTATTTTTTTTGGAGTCTTGGTATTGAGCTTCCAGTTCTCTGGCTTTCCCAGTTGGGGAATCTGGTGCTGGATGTAGACTGGCAGCCACGAGGGGATGTATAGAGGGGGGATTCCAAGTTTCCTCCATGCATTTTTCAGGTCTTCTGGAGATCTGATGGAGATTTGTGGAACATTTTTTAATGTGGCTGGGCCGAAAGGGAATAGACATTTTAAAGGTAATTTCTTTGCACGTAGAGCATCTGTCAGAGGTTTCAGGATGCACCTTTTAGCTATTGTGCTTGGAGCATTGTCTTAGAAGATTAAGATCTTGTGGCTTTCAAAAAAAAATTCCTGAGATTCACAAGCTTTCTGGAGAATTGCTGAGGTGTCTACATAAATTAGTAAGCCACAAATGACATCTCGGGGTGGCTCAGATGATGAAGGTTTGGGACGAAGAGCTCTATTAAAGCGTTATATTGTTATATTGTCTGTAGAGATGAGCGAGCACCAAAATGCTCGGGTGCTCGTTACTCGGGACGAAATTTTCGCGATGCTCGAGGGTTCGTTTCGAGTAACGAACCCCATTGAAGTCAATGGGCGACCCGAGCATTTTTGTATATCGCCGATGCTCACTAAGGTTTTCATTTGTGAAAATCAGGTCAATTCAAGAAAGTGATGGGAACGACACAGCAACGGATAGGGCAGGCGAGGGGCTACATGTTGGGCTGCATCTCAAGTTCCCAGGTCCCACTATTAAGCCAGGGATTGCAGGCGAGGATTTCAAGCCCTGCATCCAGAAAGCAATGCTCTGCCAGGGACCAGGAGGGAGTGACAGCCTGCAGCAGCGCCGCAGAACGCCGGGGGAGGTGAGTAATGAATTTTTTTTTGACACTTTCTTTTTTTTTTGTATTACCGGCGTATAAGACGACCCCCAACTTCAGAGCAGATTTTTCGGGGTTCAAAAGTCGTCTTATACGCCAGTATATACGGTATATACTTACCTTGTCCCGGCAGACGGAGTTCAGCGCAGCCAGCCTACAGTGGGTGTGAAGGGGGTGTGAGTCAGACCTGCCCCCTGATTGGCTCAGCACTGAGTCTGACTCACACCCCCTTCACACCCACTGCCGGCCGCCGCGGCTGAACTCCGTCTGCCGGGACAAGGTAAGTAATAGTATATATATATTTTTTATTTTTTTTATTTTAACACATTTCTGGATGAATTGCAGGGAAGGGCTCATATATTTAAGCCCTTCCCGACAATTCATCCCGCGCACGCCGGCAGCCCATTGCTTTCAGTGGAACCTGCTGTATTGCCGGCTCCATTGAATTCAATGGGCAAACATCGTTCTTCTCTGCCACAGCACTTTCCCTGAACTATGTCAGAATGTATCTGTGGCGAGCCGCGGGCGGGCAGATTTTAATACTTGGGTGACACCTGATCTCCCCAGCCACTCACTGCAGGGGGGTGGTATAGGGCTTGAACGTCGCAGGGGGAAGTTGTAATGCCTTCCCTGTCTTTCAATTGGCCAGAAAAGCGCGCTAAGGTCTCAGAGATGAAAGTGAAAGTAACTCGAACATCGCGTGGTACTCGTTTTGAGTAACGAGCATCTCGAACACCCTAATACTCAAACGAGTATCAAGCTCGGACGAGTACGCTCGCTCATCTCTAATTGTCTGCTTTCTCTCTCCCCAGCCTGTATTAGTCATCTGCTTTATTTTCTTTAAGTGTCATTTTGTACTACTTTGGTTGACATTTTTGGAGGCTCAGAACTACTTACCAGTTTTCCAGAGTAATGGTTTCAACATACAATATTTTCAACTTACAGTAATTGCCCCTGAACCTATTAAAATTGCATGTTGAGGGACCATTGTATGCTAAAAAATATTCTCTAAATCTAATAGAAGATGACAAGAAACTAAAATGTCTTACCATCCTTGATTTGATCCAAACTATCCAGAAGTCCTATTTCTGTATATACGAAATTACAAGGATAATGCCTACTGAATCTTCAGATGCTGCTTCTAAAAGTATTGAAGTGATTCCCAAGAAGGGGGAGTGTGCAACAAAGAAAATGCGCACAAGTAAAATATGCTTTTACACTGAGCAGATAACACTGTGCAACACAATTTTTGTCACAGATAAGCAGATAGGCAGCTTATAGTAACTTTAGTGTACTAAATTTAAATATGATATTTGGTTTTTTTTCTGCCACGTAAGGTTTTCCAATTATGGGGAAGAATGTAATCCAATTGCCGTTGTAATGTATTTTTTGGAAATATACATCTACAATTAGTCCAGTCGGATCACCATTAACCTTGCTTAATAAAAAGAATAAAAAAAGTGATTGCACAACTATTTCGCAATCACGGTTACACACTGAGTGCTGACTAAACACTATAAGGACAGGTTTATGTAACATATAGGGTATGTTTCCACATGGCATAAACACTGCAGATCGTCCACCAGTAAGTTGTAAATAATGTGTTTTTACAGGTCATTGGTTAGGCTAAATAAAACAAAAATACATGTTTAGTATCGTTGCGTCTGTAAAAGTCTGATCTATCAAAGTAAGGACTCAGTCACACGGGTGCATCAGCGCCCGTGTTACTGCAGGGAGAAGACGGCCGTACCTCAACATGGACATCTCTCTGCAGCGTTCAGAGAAAGAACATGTGACCGGCTTCATTGCCGGTCATGTGTTCTTTCTTCAGCGCTGCAGAGAAACGTCCGTCTTGAGGTACGGCCATCTTCTTTCTACAGTGAGGGCTCAGTCACACGGGCACTTCGACGCCTGTGTACAGGTGCCGATGTGCCCGTGTCACTGAGCCCTAATGCATATTTTACCCCGCACTGTGAATGTTGTCTGAAAAAAAAATTAAAGAACGTCAGAAATGCCCTTTTTTGGTCATTCTGTCTCCAATAAAAAAGGCAATAAAAAGTGATCAAAAAGTCATTTTTGTTTTCCAAAATTGTACTAACGCAAACTACAGGATGTCCTGCAAGATATGAGCCCTTGCACAGCTATGTGGACAGAAAAATAAAAAGTTATTATGCACAGAAGATGGCAGCAGAAAATATTTCTTAAAAAACTAAATGTCTTTGGAAAAAAATAAAAGTACTGCAGCAAAAAAAAAAAACTACATAAGTTTGGTATTGTAGTAATCGTACTAACCATAGAATAAAGTTATGATGTCATTTTTGTTGCAGTTTGTGGGCCATAAAAACAAGACGCACCGAAAGATGGTGAAATTTCATGCTTTTTTTTTCATTTTACTCCATTTAGAACTTTTTCAAGTTTTTCAGTACATTATATGTCATATTAAATAGTAGAATTGAAAAATACAACTCGTCCCACAAAAACAAGCCCTCATATAGCTACGTTGATGGATAAATACGATTTTTTTAAATGAGAAAAAAAATGCTTGGTCAAGAAGGGGTTAAATAGCTTGAAAATAAGACGTGCTGCTATTATTTAGTTTTACCAGTGGAATCAGCATGTTTTAATTTTACAGAAACATATCAATTACTTTCTGTTACAAAAATGTTTTAAAATTTGTTGTACGCTGTAAACGGGGCACTGTACATAGGAGCACTTACTGGAGATATACTGTTGATGTATATTCCCTGAGCATAGTGCAAAAGGAAGGGGAGGAGGATTTTGTCTAATCTACCAGGGGTTTTTAACCACTTCTGCCTTCTCCTTTCCTGGGTACATAGCACTCAATGAGAGCTATGTACTAAGAAGTGAAAGTGGAAGTAACCACCAGGTGCTCCTGTTTCTGCAGAGCTGCAGAGTCCTAGCAGACCCTGATTAGCTCTGTTAATGACTACTGTCACTGCAGGGGAATGTTTTCCTGCTAACTGGGGCTCCTATGGATGCCCTAGCTACAGTGGAAATGTGTCAAATACAAATAAAAGGGCAATGTGAATGTCCCCCAAAGGGAAGCATAGATATTTAAAAAAAATAGTTACAAAAATAAATGTAAAAAATTACAGAATAAAATAAAAATATATAAAAAAGTAAATGACCTAAAGCCTATGCCAACCTAAAAGGTTGGCATATGCGCTCTGTAATCCAAAACCATACATATTATATGTAAAAACATCTGAAATAAAATGAGGAACCCATTCCCATACTTTATTTTAGCGTAAATCTACTAATTAAAGAAACACTATAAGGGCTTATTTAGACGACCGTATATCGGCTCGGTTTTCAAGCTGAGCCAATATACGGTGTCGTTGTCTGCAGGGGGGGAGGATGGAAGAGCCAGCAGCAGAAACTGAGC
The DNA here is from genome assembly GCF_035609145.1 of Eleutherodactylus coqui. Taxonomy (NCBI): domain Eukaryota; kingdom Metazoa; phylum Chordata; class Amphibia; order Anura; family Eleutherodactylidae; genus Eleutherodactylus; species Eleutherodactylus coqui. The sequence goes on from NC_089842.1 coordinate 83,594,736, forward strand.
TCCCGCCCCTTCCCTGCCCCTCGCCACTATTTGCAAAGGGAAGGGTGGGAGAGGGCGGAGCTAAGCCCCAGGACTTAGCTCCGCCCCTATCTTGCCCCCTCCTATTGCAAATAGTGGCAAGGAGCAGAGAGGGGGCGGGAGCTCAGTTCCTGCTCCTGGCTCTTCCATACCCCCCCCCCCCCGCAGAAAAGGACACCGCATATTGGCCCGGCGTGAAAACCGAGCCGATATACAGTCATCTAAATAAGCCCTAAATATTATATCATTTTTTTACCTTTTTACCCCCAATAAAACTAAAAAGCAGAAACAGTCAATAAAAAAGATTAAAAAGATAGCCTTATATGTCACAGAAAAAAAGGCAAATAATTTTGGTAACTGAAGGAAAAAAATAGGGTAGTAAAACCAACACATGGGTAAAATCCCTAAAAAGTGTCTGGTTCTTAAGATACAAAACAGCCTGGTCCTTAAAGGGGTAAGTGCTCCATATTTATCCTGTCTGAACACAGCCTTAGGCCTCGTTCGCATGAGCGTTGTTTTGTATGTACGTGTGTGTGCACAAATCCGCACATCTACGCATGTGCCAAAACATGTGTGGACGAAGCTGCATGTATATTGCTGTCAATCGGGCTGCCGCTGCTGCTGGCGGCTGCATTAAATGCAATAAGATGCTGGCACTCCCCGCAATGATTTTCGGCGAAGGGCTTAAAATATAAGCCCTTCCCTAAAAATCATTCCTAGCTGTAGTAAAAAATAAAAATATATATATACTTACCTCTCCGCTGCTGCCGAGGCTCAGGCGCGTCTAGCCGTTTGGTCTCCAGCACTGTAATGAAGTTCTTTGATCAGGCTGAGAAAATCCCCGCCTGCTGAAAGGGCTGTGTCTGATTGGCCGAGCGCTGCCTGTGATTGGCTGAGCGCTGCGACCAATCACAGGCAGCGCTCTGCTGTCATTCAATAAATGACTGAGCACTGGCTGTGATTGGCTGAGCGTTTAGCCACTCAGATGCAGCCCTTTCAGCAGGCAGGGATTTTAAATCCACGCCTGCTGAAAGAACTTCATTACAGTGCCGGAGACCAAGCGGCTAGACGTGCGAGGTGAGTATATATTTTTTAAAAATGTTTTACTACAGCTATGGATAATTTTCAGGGAAGGGCTTATATTTAACCCCTTTCCCCCGAAAATCACTGCTGGGGTTGCCAGCAGACCATTGGTTTGAAAGCAATGGGAGAACATCCGATCCTCTGCCACAGCTGTTACAGCTGTGACAGCTGTGGCAGGGAATTTTTTACTCCTCCAGTGCTGTCACAGTGTTCATTGACAAGGGGACTCCCCGTGGGGAATATTTACCCGTGGGACGGACTTATGGTGCACGCATGTCTTATGTTTTCCGGGTACGCACGTTTGCACACCTGTAAAACACAGACATGTGAACACAGCATAGGCAAACAATGGTTCTAATAGACGTTTGGTTATGTGCGCACGATTGTACGCACATAAACACGCTCCTCTGAATGAGGCTTTACAGTCCAGTGGGCATAATCCTTTCTCAAAAAACCCAGGAATCGCTATATAACCATTTGTCTCTCCGCTGTAATACCCCAGTGCACAATAAATATAACTGTTGACATCAAGAACTAGAGGAATAAAACTTATAGTAAGCAAAAGCATGGGCAAAAACAGATGTACACCAGTCAGAAGGACAACTTGTCACCAAGGGCAGGACCAACTAAATAGATGAGGGCACACGGGGGCAAAACAGCTTTGTTTTACCCACGGAAAAAGTTTGGCTTGGCACTGTAAAATGTTCCTATAACTTCTTCAAACTGTTTGTCGAGACGTCGCTGTTATGTGCTTTTGTGCTCCACAATATACCATTGAAAAATACATTTGATATTGGAGTTATTGGACTCCGACCAATCTAATATTTATCATCAACAGTGGATAGGTAATAAATGTCAATGACTAGAACACTGCTTAAGGGCGCGGACACACGAGCGTAGGCGTATTTAGGTTCGCACATGCGCAGCGTTTAATCGCCAGAAAGAACGTTTTTCGGCGATCATGACCAGAGCTAGAAAGCGTATTATCGTTTGTTCCTACTTTGCAAACTATCTTTTCGGCCATCGAATATGCGTTGGCGCGTATTTCGGTCGCATATGTTCCGGGTTTTTTTTCGGGTTGCCGCTTTTACGCGCCGTAAAATCGCCCGTGCGAACGAATACATTGGAAACCAACACCTCAGATGGTCACGTTTATACGATTGGGCGCAAAAACGCGCCGTTTATGCGCTCGTGTGAACGCACCCTTAAGGATACATTAAAGAAAAGTTAAATTTCTGCAAATGTATATAATTCTTTGCATGATGAAAAGTTATACAATTTTCCAATTTACGTTCTGTATTAATTGAATAGAAACCTGGATCATTTTACTTCTAGGGCATCAAAACTTTCTGATATGTCATGACCACACAGGTGCGCATCTCCCAACAGTTAAAACACAGTAATATCTTGTAACGCATCAAGCAGATGATCAGGACTGATTTATATCCATAAATCTATATATTGGAGGTAAACAATGAAAGTTCTTATTCAATAACAGTGAACTGAAATCTTGAATAACAGAATCAATTAATACAGAAAGTATCCTGAAAAAATTGCATAAGACTAACCACTTTGCATCATGTGACATACCTGTTTGTCCAAACATGGTGGGTGCCAGCTAACACTCAGGTGCATTGGCTGGGATCGGAGAGAACTATGATCCCGGCCTTTTAACCATTTAGATGTGAGAAGGGGCTGACTCTGCCCCTCGATCATTGAAGTGTTATTGTGATTGGTGAATTCCCAGTCATTGTATAAAGAGTCTAAAATTGACTTGCAGGAATGCCACCATCCCATAGGTGTCGCTGCAGAGTAATTGTTCCATCTTCCTTATTGGTGTAAAACTGTAACGTGTAAATCCAATGCACTTGGTATATAACTGATCTCAAAGTAAAAGCTTCAGTCCAGTTTTTTTTCTATCTCCCCTTTTCAATTGCATTTAGAATTTTAAAACAAAGCAAAAATAAATGATAAAAAAATGTTTATTTAACATTTATTTATTAAAAACATGACCGATTCAAGCTCATACATATAACAATAGACTTCACAATTTTTCTATGATGGTGCATGTGCACCAAAACTGCGAGTTTTGGGCACCAGAATTCTGGAGTCCAGGAGTGCTTAAATAGGCCCCATTATGCATTTTGAGATTCACATATAACATCTGTCTATAATAAATACAGAAAGAAGCCTTAGGGATAATCCATTTACAAATTGTGTGTCAATAAAAGGGTCCCTCATTAAGGACCCTTATCAAGTAACTAAAATAGTGAGCAGCGACAAACAGCGTCTTACTCTAGAGGATGTAGCACACCTATAGATGCAATAATTTTAATAGAAACTGTGTGATGCCACCCTTGTAGTAGTACTTTAGGGGAATTGAACACTTGCTTCAAGGTTCCTCCACCAATCACAGCAGACAACTTTGAGTTATAGTAGAGGGCAATCTGTTACCAGCTTACTATCATGGAACCTTTGTAAAAAAAATGGTCGAACAGGAACCTCAGTAAGCTAGCCAACCACTGGGACAACCAGCCATTGATCCAATCAGTATGGTCATCAATTTATCTTCAAGATTGAGTTTGATTTACTGTAGTAAAGTTTCTCCAACACTTTAACAGTAGCCTTTAATCAGGGGTGTCCTCAGTGTAGAAGCACCAAACAACAAATTTGTTATTCTTTAATAAAACATCGTTAATAATGATCATTGCCAATTATCTTTTCAAGTCATTTAGTCCAGTGATAATGTGTACGGGAACCTTTATAGTCAAACAAGTTCAAATGTGACTCTCACTTAGACCACCTGGGAGTCAGATGTAGACTTGGTCTTACTCTGGAGGTCTTTATGCACTGAGTCCTCACTGAAAGCTTTCTCGAATATGGAATGGATAGACCTCCAGAAATTAACCCTAAAGTCCCGACCAATGAAAACATAGAGAAAAGGGTTGACACAGCTGTTCATGAATGCCAGGCTGGAGGCAAAAGGAATACCAACAATTACTGCTCTCGCCAAATAATCATCATTCCTAGCGACTGCATGCAATTCCAGAAAGGAGAAAATATGATAAGGGATCCAACAGACGAAGAAAGAAATAATCACTGCAATTATAACTTTGAAAGGCTTGCTAGAGGTGGTCATGTGGTTTCTTTGGATACGTAGGGCAATCACAGAGTAACATGTGACAATAATGGTGAAAGGAATAAAAAATCCCACGATGAATCTCGTTATAATTGTTCCTCTGTGGCGGGAAATACCAATATCTTCTGATTCTCCAAGTTCAAAATTGTTATAGCAAGAGGTTCCATCTATATACTCAAAGGTGTCTCTGAAGATAAAGTATGGTAAGCTAAACATAAGAGCCAGAATCCAAACACCCATGACGACAAATAAAGCCAGTCTTGGAGTACGGTGGTTTTGACACCAAACTGGGAAGATGACCGAGATACAGCGATCAATACTGATGACGGTGAGCAGGAAGACGCTTGCAAACAAGTTGATGAAAGCTACCAGACTATTGAGCTTGCACATGAAGTTCCCAAAGAGCCAGTTGAAATTATTAGCCAGGTAGATTATACTCAAAGGAAGAAATAATGTGAAAGTAAAGTCAGCAAGTGATAAATTAAGGAACCATATAACATTGACTGTCTTCTTCATCTTGAAGATTGTGAACCAGAGGACTAGGCCATTCCCAGTAGTGCCCAGTACAAAAGCCAAAGAATAGACCACCAGAGTGAAGTAATGGGATATTGAATAGTGTTCATCTTCATCATCATCATATTCATCAGAGATATTGCTAGAAGTGTTGTATGGGGATGTAACTTCAGAGAACGGATACAGTGTTGTGATATTCTCCATGACTTCTGTGGTGGATGGTTCCTCAAAAAAACTATAAATGTAAACGCAAAAAATATTATAAATAATTAAAAATTTCAATTTGTCCTTTGCTGTCAATGTAAAGGCACCGAAGTGCTTTGCTAATTTATCCTTAGTTTACCTGTACAGTCTTATGGAGCTTTCAGGAGGCTAAAACATTTACCAAACCTTATTATGCCAACCATTGTTCTTTATGATAGTAATCCTCAGGGTGTGACTGCCCCCCCCCTCCCCCACCACTACTCAAAACTGAGAAATGGGCACACAATAAACCTAATTAGCAAGGCTAACTTCCCATGGGTGAGCGTGATATTGGGCTGTGATTCACGGCCCAATATTGCGCGTGTCAACAAGCAATTTTCCTGCAGATGCAAGGTGTTTTTATCTCCAAAAAGGATTGCAGTGTTTCTCCTATTGATTTCAATGGGGAGATCTCACATAACCTGCAACTAACATGTGGCGTGATACTGCCACTGACCCCATTGAAAACAATGGGCGATGCGAGAGCACGCTGAAAGATAGGACGCAGGAAAAAAATCGCTCATGTATTAGCTCATTCAAAAGAATGGGGTTCATTTTCGTGTGAGTTTTGTGTATCTAGCAATGCACTAATCTTGCACGATTTTCTCGCCTGTGTGAAGCCAGCCTAATACTGTATCAATATTTTTCCTAATTATGCTCTTATATGACCACAAGCTGGTGCATATTATCTGAGGAGGAGATTAAAGAGGTGTTCCGAGTTATATTACTTTAGTAAAAGTCTGTTCTGCATGCAGTAAAATAACAAAATATAAAACAAAATACCGATAAATGTAAGGCTATGCACATGGGCGGGAGAAATGGATGTTACCAATTCACACTAAATGTGGTACCACTAGGGAAAAGTGATATGGAAAAAAAAATATTGGTACTAGTTGACTGTAGACTTAACTGGAACAATCAATGCCAGTCAGCTGCTGCAAAGGCAAATACAATCTTGGAGTGCATTAAAAGAGGTATAGGGGCAAGGGACGAGAACATTACTCTTCTAAAATACAAGGCACTTGTCAGACCCCACATGGAATACTATGTACAGTTCTGGACACCAGTGCTTAGGAAAGATGTTGCAGCACTGGAGGGAGTTCAAAGAAGTACAACTAAATTAATAAACGTAATGAAGGGACTGGAATGCTAAGAGAGGCTGTCAAAATTGGGATTATTTAACCTAGAAAAAAGAGGGCTAAGGGGTGATCAAATAACTATGTATAAATACATTTGGGGACAATCTGTTTATACCTCGGACTGCGATGGTAACAAGAGGGCATCATCTACGTCTAAAAGAAAGCAGGTTTCACCAACATAGAAGGGGGTTCTTTACTGTAAGAGCAGTGAGACTGTGGAACTCTCTGCCTAAGATGTGGTGATGGCAAAATCCATAGAGGAGTTTAAGAGGGGACTAGATGTCTTTTCAGAGAGCTTTGATATTACAGGATACAGACATTAAATAACCAGCGGGAATGTTCATCTGGGTCTTCAGAGTCAGGTAGGAACTTTCAAATGTTGATCCAGCAATTATTCTGACTGTTATTATGGAGTCAGGAAGGATTTTTTTCCCCAAAAATGGGCTAAATTGGCTTCTGCCTTATTGGGGGGTTTTGCCTTCCCCTGGATCAACAAGAAGGGGTGGAAACAGGCTGAACTGGGTGGACATTGTCTTCTTTCAGTCTAACATACTATGTATGTAAAAAAATGGCATACACTCACCTTTCCCCGCTCCCGCTGTGTCCGGCACCATTCCTCGGACGTCACGTTTGCAGGTTTTTTCCATGCTGTTTATGGGACATCACAGGCACAATGTTCAATAACCGAACTCAGTGATTGATCACTGAGCTCTGTTATTGGCTGCAGTGCCTGTGACGTTCATAAACAGGCTGGGAAAAAACTACAAATGTGACGTCAGAGGGGAGACCCAGAGCGATGGTGCTGGACACAGCGAGAGCCGGGAGAGGTGAGTATAAGTTTATTATTTGTTTTTTTTGCATTCAGAACACACTTTTACAAAAAAAAAAAAATAACTCAAAACACCACTTTAAGTTTGGGCTGGATTGCAAATCACCCAGAAAATCAATTTGGGTGAATTTCATCATAGTAACTCATAATGTGACTCAGTAGTGTGTATGAAAAATAACAGAATTCGTGGCAGCATACATGTGGTATAGGTAAAATCAATTACTTTGTTCCTTCCATATCTAATACAAATAAGCCTACATGCTTTTTCTTGCACTGCACTTTGCCCCTTTGCTGTAACTTCGGTGTATGATGTTGGGGTCATTAGATGACACACATGTCACCGGTGCCGTAAAATCATCAAATGTGAGTTTAATACATTTACATTGTTACAATGTTAAGTCTATGGATGGTGCTGCTGTGCTTCAGGCATGCGCTGGAATGAGTGAAGCGTTGCTAAGCAACACAACATACACTGCTAAGCTGCACCATACACTGCCCAACAAAGAGCGATACAGAGATAGAGAGACAGAATGAGAGAGCGATAGAGACAGAGAGAGCAATAGAGAGACAGACAGTGAGAGAAAGAGTAATGGAGAGACAGAGTGAGAGACAAACAGAGACAGACAGAGAGAAAGACAGACAAACAGAGAGAGAGACCTGTAGGCTTTTTTATATGAGATAATTGCTCCAATTACAAAGTGACATTCTAAATCACCTAACGAAGCAGATATAGAAGTTCACAATCACCACTTTTGAAACATTTTATGTTTGAGAAGCGAACATCGGGACAATCTAGTTCATTTAAAAAGGCTACTTAGACTGATACAGAATGTCCAGAGATTCTGAAATGGATTCAAGCGTCGATCTAAATCTTATTACAGATGCAGCGGACATCTTCGATTTTGGTTCAAGTTCAAATTAGTCTAGCATCCGGCTCCTTACAGGTGCTGGTACTACTGTGCCACTCAGTTTCTGCGGCCGTTGATTGCCATGGTTGGGTTGGTTTTAGCTTCAAGAGGTTTTTGATGTGTAGGAACACAACCCAAATGATTTGGGTGTTATACTGTGATGCTTAAGTGTTCCCTTAATTTTTTGAACAGCGTGTATGACAAACCCTGGGTTAAAGGGGATCCGTCACTTGCTTTAAGCCCTATAAATTAAGCCTATAGTCCGGGGATGCAAGTTTTATACTTGCCTACCCCGGTGTCGGCACTGGAAGCCGCCGCTAATTATATAATGGGCGGACTATGTAACTGCGACGCTCAATGCATTGGGCAGCAGCTTCCAGCACTGACACCAGGGGAACGAAGGAGAAGGTAATAATGAAACTTACACTACCGTTCAAAAGTTTGGGGTCACCCAAACAATTTTGTGTTTTCCATGAAAAGTCACACTTATTCACCACCATGCGTTGTGAAATGAATAGAAAATAGAGTCAAGACATTGACAAGGTTAGAAATAATGATTTGTATTTGAAATAACATTGTTTTTACATCAAACTTTGCTTTCGTCAAAGAATCCTCCTTTTGCAGCAATTACAGCATTGCACACCTTTGACATTCTAGCTGTTAATTTGTTGAGGTAAGCTTGTGAAATTGCACCCCACACTTCTAGAAGCATCTCCCACAAGTTGGATTGGTTGGATGGGCACTTCTGGCGTACCATACGGTCAAGCTGCTCCCACAACAGCTCAATGGGGTTCAGATCTGGTGACTGCGCTGGCCACTCCATTACCGATAGAATACCAGCTGCCTGCTTCTGCTGTAAATAGTTCTTGCACAATTTGGAGGTGTGTTTAGGGTCATTGTCCTGTTGTAGGATGAAATTGGTTCCAATCAAGCGCTGTCCACTGGGTATGGCATGGCGTTGCAAAATGGAGTGATAGCCTTCCTTATTCAGAATCCCTTTTACCCTGTACAAATCTCCCACCTTACCAGCACCAAAGCAACCCCAGACCATCACATTACCTCCACCATGCTTAACAGATGGCGTCAGGCATTCTTCCAGCATCTTTTCATTTGTTCTGCGTCTCACAAACGTTCTTCTTTGTGATCCAAACACCTCAAACTTGGATTCATCCGTCCACAACACTTTTTTCCAGTCTTCCTCTGTCCAATGTCTGTGTTCTTTTGCCCATCTTAATCTTTTTCTTTTATTGGCCAGTCTCAGATATGGCTTTTTCTTTGCCACTCTGCCCTGAAGCCCAAAATCCCGCAGCCGCCTCTTCACTGTAGATGTTGACACTGGTGTTTTGCGGGTACTATTTAATGAAGATGCCAGTTGGGTACCTGTGAGGCGTCTGTTTCTCAAACTAGAGACTCTAATGTGCTTATCTTCTTGCTTAGTTGTGCAACGCGGCCTCCCACTTCTTTTTCTACTCTGGTTAGAGCCTGTTTGTGCTGTCCTCTGAAGGGAGTAGTACACACCGTTGTAGGAAATCTTCAATTTCTTAGCAATTTCTCGCATGGAATAGCCTTCATTTCTAAGAACAAGAATAGACTGTCGAGTTTCAGATGAAAGTTCTTTTTTTCTGGCCATTTTGAGCGTTTAATTGACCCCACAAATGTGATGCTCCAGAAACTCAATCTGCTCACAGGAAGGTCAGTTTTGTAGCTTCTGTAACGAGCTAGACTGTTTTCAGATGTGTGAACATGATTGCACAAGGGTTTTCTAATCATCAATTAGCCTTCTGAGCCAATGAGCAAATGCATTGTACCATTAGAACACTGGAGTGATAGTTGCTGGAAATGGGCCTCTATACACCTTTGTAGATATTGCACAAAAAAACAGACATTTGCAGCTAGAATAGTCATTTACCACATTAGCAATGTATAGAGTGCATTTGTTTAAAGTTAGGACTAGTTTAAAGTTTTCTTCATTGAAAAGTACAGTGCTTTTCCATCAAAAATAAGGACATTTCAATGTGACCCCAAACTTTTGAACGGTAGTGTACATCCCCAGACTTGTCATCTAGCTTAGCTTAAAAGTAGGTGACAGATTCCCTTAAAATTTAAATGAAAAAGGGATTTGGGGATATTATTGCACGACAACCTGTAGTCACCAGTGCCAAGCAGCTGCTGCCAAGGCAACTAATTGGATGTTGCAAAATACAGTATAAAAATATAGTTTTACCTCTTTCCAACCACTAGGTAGATCCTATATGGAATATTTGTAAAATTTATAGCTAGATGTAGTATAGCTGAAGCAAGAGGGTCACAAAAATAGTGAATCGAATGGATGTACTGCAGCCCCCAGAAAAATCATCAAAACTTGGGTTATTCTGTTTGGAAAGAAGATAGTTTAAGGTGAGCTTATAACTATACATACATACTTTAAATCTCTGCCAGGCTGGGGTTTGTCGGGCACTGCAGTGGGAAAGATCCTGACTAATCTGTAGTAATCTAGAGATCCAGGGTTTATTCTCATTGGCATATTTGGAATAAGCCGATGATTGTTACTTCTCTCTCAGGCTGAGAAAAATTACAGATTGTGTTCACTTATTCTGGATCAACACTGCAGAAGAATATGTTAAACTAGGTGGAATTGTGTTTTTTTTCAGTGTTGCTATGATACAAAGTTATACATGGCATTGAATTAAAATGGAGTGGCCACTAGGTGGCAGTGTTTAATGGACTTTGAATGAGTAAACGCAATGCTTACCAACTCCTGACTTCTACTGTCTTTTGACAGTCCTAAGTCTGCAGCGACATCTTTTGAAGTCATTGCTTTAAAGCTCTTTAATCTAGAAGAAGCAGGCTGAGAGCCCGGCTGTCAGAGCTAGGCAGGGACCTTCAGGAAAAAACAGAAGTGGCTCATAAACATTTCTGTCTCCCCTTTACTAGCTGACATATCACTGGATAGTAGAGGCAGTGACTGCCTCTATCATGGCACACTTTAGCTGCTGGGTTTGTAGACCCAGATCACGTCTGCTAGTGATTAATGTTAGGACAGGAGGAAGTTTTACCCTGTGAATGGCGCTCCCATAAATGTCCCAGTTACAGTGGAAAACTCTGCAGAATAAAAAAAATGACAAAGTTTTAAATGGGTTGTCCTCAACTTGAAAAACATTTTTTTTTTACTTTTTGTACGCTTTGCACTTAAAGGCTCACTCACACAGGTGCATTGTCATTGTGTATTATGCGCATATCTTTCATGCATATAATGCGTAATGCTAATAGCTTATTGATTTTTATTGTGCGTATTATGCACGCAAGTAGAACTGCAGCATGCCCTATCTTGGTGCTTATTACGTGCGGATACATGCCAATATAGGCTATGGGGATCAGAAGTACGAGGCAAGTACTTGCTGTGTACGCGCATATGAAAAATATGCGGTAAAACACATGCACATACACCTGTGTGAGTATGCCCTTTTCACCTAAAAGAGAAAAAAATCTAAAAAAAGATATTGAAAACAGCTCAACATGTCACAAAAAAACACCGATATTTTTTTGGCAGCCCAAGAAAAAAAAAAGAGTATTTAGATGTATAACGTTAGTGGATGAGTGGAAAAAAGTTGTGGAAATGAAAAAAAAAAAACATTTCTGTGGTTTATGAGGAAATGTGTCAGTTTCCTATTTGGAAACCTGCTGTAATAAATCGTCAAATCATTTGTTTGTGTGTCTTGTAGTAATATTTCCTTAGTGCCTGTTCTCTACAGTTACAGTTCTGCGCTGTGTCGTAATATTACACTAATCCGCTCTCAGATTCAGGCAGTGTAAACTTAAACCAGGCAGTCTGAAGATTTATCACAGCGGCTCATGCTGGATGATGCATTTAGTACATCTGTTCACTCTTTTGTCAAAGTTTATACCACTTATTGCTTGGCTTATGACAAAAGAGTGTCCTGGCCAATATACATCAGTATACCATAACAGAACATATGAAATAGTATAGCAGACAATGCCATTCCATCCAATAGTGTTCTTTAAAAAAGAGGGGAAAAAAACATACACCATATGTCACACACATGCTTGTTTTTTTTTACAATCGGAGTGTATGAATGATGGTTACATTGTATGCCATTCATAATCAACTTCCATTAAATATACTATATATGTCTATAAGTGTCAGTGATGTAACAGTACATATATGGACTTTTATCTCTTGAGCTTTCCCAGGCAGAGATCTCCAGGTCTGACAGCCCTATGCTCCCCACTGGCAGGATGCAGTGTCGTGGGAAAGGCTGGTAAGGAGTAGGCTGTTGTTCTTGCTACGGTTTCTCAGCTGATGGTAAGCAACACAAGTTGCAGAATACGATGCAGATGACGGAGTTACAAAAAGAGGAACTTTTATTAGAGACAAATAACAGAAGAAGATCGATATTATGCAACTTATGAAGCAATGCAAATAAAACAAGTAATTGTCCCAGTACCATTTGTAATCCTGAATATGACTAATTATGGCCTACAGCGGCTATCCTATGAATGCCAGGAAATAATAGTTTTTCACACTTTAGATTAGATAATTACAATTTTATCAACACATGAATGCAATAAGGTAAGTTAATCTTGAACACAGTAATTGTAATTGTAACACATAATTGCTTGCTGTCAGTATGACAAAACTGGGAGGCAGTTGTCCCTCTCCCTGGGTACAGGTACTTGGCAGCTGCACTACTGATCTTTATCTCATTTCTCCCTGCTTCCTACAGCCACTTTCACTGTCATCTAGTCCCCAGTAAAAGAAAAAAAAATGCCAGAATTGCTGTTTTTTGTTTATCTTGTTTTCCAAAAAATGGAATAAAAAGTGGTCATAAAAGCATATATACCCCTAAATGATAGCAATGAACACCACAGACTGTCCGATAGACAAGTCCTCATACAACTCCGATAATGGAGAAGTAAAAATGTAATGGGTCTTGTGTCAATGTAGCGACACAAAAACAATTATAGTAAGAAAGCAAAAAAAGCTTTATATATTTGGTATCACCGTAACTGTACTGACTGCACAATACAGATAAGTCATTTGTACCACACAGTGAATGGTAGGAAAAATCAAAGCCCAAAAAACAATGATGGAATGGCTGCTTTTTTCCACTCCCACCCTCCCCAAATATAAAAAGAGTGGGGGGAATTATTAACATCTTTACACCAGAATTCTAGCATTAAAAAAGTGTAAAAAGTCATGTATTATTGCAGAAGTCCCACTTGCCCAAATGATTGAATTTTTAGAAGTTTATACTGACCTTGCCACATTTGTAAAAAGTAGTCAGGGCTGGGCGGGAGCAGTGGGGTCACCTGTGACCCCTCAAATTCACAATAATTTACAACAAAAACTGGCAGAATTTACATGCCTTAGATTTCAGCACCTGGTGTACGACTAGCTACACCAAATATAATAAGAGTCTTGCACCTATTATCACATTTGGCACATTTTATTTCATTGCCACTTATCTAAGACCAACATGCAAAACATTGATCCTTAATAAATGTGCCCCTGTATGTCCTTCCTGCTCCAGCAATGTGGTATAAACATTTGACTTTAGTATAGATGTCAAACAAATGATCTTTGCAATAAATCTGAGTTTATTAATTCGTACAACTAAAATAGCACAATATGTGATCTGTTATATTACATGGGACTGCTGGTAAACCTACTTCATTATATTCACTCAGAGAGATCGCTCAAGAGAGAAGTACTATATTCAGCTCAGCTAGATGCATCCTTAGCATTAGACTTGCTCACTAGTTACATGGTAACAATACAATTCTCTGTAATATCTGTATTTTATGAATAGTAAAGTAACTTGTGCTGAACATAAGAGCCCTAAGTCTTCCCCGTTATACCTGTCACTGCCCATTCCCTGGCTGATACATTCTATGTACATTGCTTACTTACTTGCTTATCTTGATGACCTGCTTCTTGTTGAGGTACTTTGCTTTCTAAAAATATTCTCCAGATGTCTCAACTGTATATAAACCCAACCGTGACATCAGCCTTTACATCAGGAGCCTGAGTCAGCAGACTCTTACTGTCAATAGGAAATCCTCTTTTTTTAACGTAAGGTATCCTGCCCCCCAGTAGAGGTCCTATCAGTGCTGTGAACCTGGATATTGATTTAGCCCCCAAAAAACAGTGAATCTCTGATAGCCAACTGCTCCACAAAGTAATCTATAGTAGGAGTACAGTTTGATGGGAATGAACAGATCAGTAATTGGGATCACATGATCCGTTTTCCCTGTTTGTTATGTTGCTCAACTGCAACACATAAACTATGTACAACATACAGGAAATGCTCCAATTGCCTTAACCACAGAGAAGATTGTGTCACACTGACCAGAGGGACCAAAAGTGACCAAATTGACTTACGGATTTACAGTCACAATATACTTAAAGCACCATGCAGAAGTATTCACCCCATTAGAATTTTCCATTAGCATATTTTTTTTCCTGTGATACAAACAATAATTAAGACAAAACTATACTGTGCATAAGTATTCACAGCCTTAAGCCCATACTTTGTGGAGCCACCTTTTGCTGCAAATACAGATACAAGTCTCTTGGCACATGAAGACATGGGGACTTTTGCTCCTACTCCTTCAAGTTAAATGGGCTGTTGCAGCGTCCCGTAGGGTGACTCTGGACACATGGCATACGTTGAGGAGCGAGGAGGGTAAGATGCTGGCATGTCACGGCAGCACTCACCACACTTCCTCCCGGAGCAACGCACATAGCCTTGCCTAGGGCAGCGCTGGGCCTCTTTTGGACACCACCGTCATGGGGATGCCCAATAAACTGGGGAACAGTGGTTGTGGTTGTCACGGGTGACGCCACCGTTCCGGTACCCCCTGGCATGAACATCGGCGGGGAAATAAACAAGCCAGAGACAGGAGATATAGGACCTCAGGTCCCCGGGAACTGTCAGGGCCTGGAATAACTTTTACTTAAAGAATAAATTTTAGCGATACAAGGCATAAATGACAGGTTTGAAAAGTGCAGGAAGTAGGGAAGCTAGAGTACCTCCACACGGCAGACCCAGACTTCAGGCCACCTGTGTTTGACTAAATAAAGACCCAGATTTCAGGATGCTTGATCGAGTACCTTCACTAGGCAGTCCCAGACTTAAAGATGCGCAGGCGTGAAACAAATAATTGAGTACTTCTGTACTAGGCCTTGAAAGAATGCACTTGGTCTCTCCTCACTCTTTTGGGTGCTCATTCCATCATCATTCTTTGAACATGCATTCCAGGAAAACCTCTCCTCTTCCTCCATACTTCACTACTCGAGGGTTAAAGGTACCCCCATGTAGCTGGCACTCTTCAACAACTCTTTCCTGCTCTCAAGCACTTGCATTTATAGCCTCTTTCATACCACGTGACAGGATAGAATGGATACATTTATAGACAGTCAGCTAACTTTTGCAGACATTAACTCATTATTTGCTACAGCTGTGCAATACACATACTAGAATGCCAAGACATTTTTTCACAGTGCATCTACATAAGACATTACATGTATGACGCTTATGGAGGGGGCAAGGATGATGTACTGGGCCACTACACTGGGTTGGTGTACAGCAGTCTTCAGGTCATGCCACAGCTTCTCTATTGGATTGAGGTCTGGCTTTTAACTGGGAAATTCCAAGATATTTACATGTTTTCCCATAGGGCATGTACACATTTGCACTATGGATTCAGCTGTCCTTCTCCATTATAAGAAAAGGAAAATGGAAACTGTTGCTTAATGAATCTGTCTTAGGGCTCCCACCCACAGGCGATATTTTCTCCTCTGCGATGCGATTCAAAAGTTAAAGTCTCGCATCGCAGTGTGAGAAAAAAATCAGGATGACGCCAGGATATCAGCATCACACCGACATATCGCCAGTCTTTTCAATGGGGCCAGCGGCAGCAGCGCTAGCCCCATTGAAAAGAGAGGGAGAATGCCGGGGACTTCTGCCACAGCTGTAACAGCTGTGACAGCTGTGGCAGGAGTTTCCTTCATCCCTGCAAGGACTGCGGCGATAAAGGAATCCTCTGCCACAGCTGTGACAGCTGTTACAGCTGTGGCAGAAGTCCCCGGCATTCTATTCCATTGCTTTCACTAAGATCGGCACTGCTGCCGATCCCATTGAAAGCACTGCTTTGGCAAGCCCCGTGGAATGATTATCGGGGAGGGCCCTTCCCCAATAATCTGCCAAAAGTGTGAAATTTTTTTTTAAAATTTTACTCACCTCTCCTGCGCTCAGCCGCGTCCTCCTGCTGGCTCCCCGGCACTGCTATGAAGCTCTTTTAGCAGTCGGGGATTTAAAAATCCCCGCCTCCTGAAAGGGCTGTGCAGATTGGCTAAAGGCTCAGGCCTCAGTCACACGGGCGTAAATACACGCGTATATACGCGTGTAAAAAAAACGCGTGACCATGTCCATTGCCACCAATATGTTCTATCTTTTGTAGGTGCGTTTTTACGCGCGTATATACGCGAGTATATGAGACGACTCAGGCAGAGAACTTTAGAGTCTCAATCAGGATGTACAGTTTGGGTAAATGACAGTGTGTATAATAAAGGTGGATCAATGCGATACCTTGGATCTCAGCAATTTATGAGGCCCATACATATACTTCTCCCTAAAGACATAAAATAATTACATGCTGGGAACTGACATCAAGTAGAGAGGGCTGCTATGAAGGGAACAAGGGAAGAGGAAAAAACATCACTCTCTTCATGACCCATGGACGGCAAAAACTTTGTCCACGACCAAACAACATTTGAACGATGGGTCAGGGTGGAACCCTGGTTCCCACGCATAACACAGTCATCTTGGCATTAGTTCTTCATGAGGGGGACCCCAAGTAAAACTTTTGGAACCACTTTATGAGTCCCAGCTTATTACGTGGTACTCTTTCACGTCCACCTGCAAAATACTTAATCAATTCGTTACAGTACATAGCATTGAGCGAGCGAGCGAGCGAGGATAAGTCATTTACTCGGGCGACCCTCGCTCTTCTCGAGTAACTGCATTCTTGTCCGAGTGTGCTCAAGGGGGGAGTGGCAGGATGCGGTGGGGGATAGCGGGGGGTAGTGGGGGAGAGAGTGAGAGACATCTCTCTCCCCCTCCCCCCGCTACACCCCGCCGCCCCCTGCTCACACCCCCCTTGAGCACACTCGGACAAGAATGCAGTTACTCGAGAAGAGCGAGGCTCGTCCGAGTAAATGACTTATCCTCGCTCGCTCGCTCGCTCAATGCTATGTACTGTAACGAATTGATTAAGTATTTTGCAGGTGGACGTGAAAGAGTACCACGTAATAAGCTGGGACTCATAAAGTGGTTCCAAAAGTTTTACTTGGGGTCCCCCTCATGAAGAACTAATGCCAAGATGACTGTGTTATGCGTGGGAACCAGGGTTCCACCCTGACCCATCGTTCAAATGTTGTTTGGTCGTGGACAAAGTTTTTGCCGTCCATGGGTCATGAAGAGAGTGATGTTTTTTCCTCTTCCCTTGTTCCCTTCATAGCAGCCCTCTCTACTTGATGTCAGTTCCCAGCATGTAATTATTTTATGTCTTTAGGGAGAAGTATATGTATGGGCCTCATAAATTGCTGAGATCCAAGGTATCGCATTGATCCACCTTTATTATACACACTGTCATTTACCCAAACTGTACATCCTGATTGAGACTCTAAAGTTCTCTGCCTGAGTCGTCTTTTGTTAAGCCAAGAGAGAATGTAGTGGCCAAAAAACAAGCCACTACAATAAAGTAATAGGTGAAGGATTATTAGGCCAGCCTTTATCTCCCTTACTGAGATAGTGCACCATTATTTGAAAAAGGAAGGTCTGTTCAGCAACCTGGTTCACATAGTCCACATTAAATTGCTAAATTCCCCCATAAAGAGAGAATTAACAAATGTGGGTACTTTGTAATAGCCGGTCTGAATGAACACCAAGGACGGCTTTATTTGAAGAAGGGGAGGATGTAGTGGCCTGGAGTGGACACTTCATAAGATTGTGTATAATTACATTTTTATGCATGTAACTTTAAATGAGTACTAATAATACTAGGATTTTTTTGATTAGAGAACCTCAGTTGGGAAAAGGTTAAGTGTATTCTGCCTGATAACCACTGTGTTTCCCCATTGACTGTCAGTTGCCGTAGTCCCCATTGGCCATTCTACCAGATGGGAACAGCTTTGGGATTGACTGGCAGATAGTAGGGTGACAGCGAGAACATGCCCATTATTAGAGAGAAAAAAGGGAAAGTCCCGCACGGAAAAGCAGTTAGGATTTTCAGTCAGAAAATCTGGCAGTTAGTTGGAGTTAGGAGTTGGAGCCAGTAGGAGTAAGGCCTCATGTCCACGCGTGGGTCAGATTCGGTATGTGGGAGCCCACATCGGTATCCAACCCTGCCTGCGGCCAAGGACTGTGCGTACCTGAACGAGTCTTCATTGCGGATGTGTGCAGAAGCACCCGCCAGTGCACTGCCGCACATGTGCACTGGACTTTTTCTTTTTTTTTAACTCCTGCTTTCCTGCAGAATCCGGACGGGCCGCCGATCAGACAGCTTCCATTGACTTCAATGGAAGCATCCGTTCAGGAACCACATTGAAATGGAGCATGCTGCAATTTGTTTTCTGGACCAAAAGGTACGCAAAACAAATACACATGCTTTAATTCAGCTGCGGACGCCCATGTTTCTCTATGGGCGGCTTGAACTGCGGATCGTCCGCATAGGGCATTCCGCAATTTATGTCCGCCTGTGGACATTGGGCCTTAGAGAGAGGATCAAGTGAGAGAAGGAGGGTGATAGAGGAGTTAATGCTGTGAGAAGGAAAAGTGTTGTTTAGTACAAGAAAAGATTATAATAGCAAGAAAGACAAAGAAAGCCAGTTATAGCAGAAAGATATAGAAAGGAGATTGTATTAAGAAATGAAAGATATAAAGAAGGATTCTATATATAAAGAAGGATACAGAAGGAATATTATAAAAGAAAGATAGAGAACAAGTTTTTAATAGAGAGGAAAGAGACAAAAATATATGACGAAATATATGAAAGAGACAAAATATAATCAAACTCCCCATTGTTGATGTTAGGAAAGTGGATGGACTATACATCTGAATAAGAAAACTATGAATAAACAGCGAGTTGTATTGTTTCACCCATTACTTGATTCCTGGAGTTCCTTCTCACCTAAGACCAACTGTACTGAACCACATACTATACCACCCTCGTGGGGAAGGGACTACAGCCCCCAACAAACCATTCCTTTAAAGTTTGTTTATAGTGGTCCCAGGGTGGGAGTGAGTCTATACCCAGCCACCTCACACTCGGGCCTTGCTATAGACTGGCATCACGACAAAAAAATTAACAGCACCATTATTACTTATTACAAGTGTTCTTGCCAGTGCTGTTCCCACCGTTCGGGGGAGCGCGGGTGGATAGCCAGTGTTAGATGTATCTGACCTAAGCTGCCATTCGCATCGTCAGCACCCCCATCTGGCATGCTGCATGAGTTTATACTGCTAGAAGGTAAACCTCCGTCCCAGTGTCAAATCTCTGACATACAGAAACAGGTTTTGCATTGCACATTAAAGTCCTCTGTTTTGTCTTAATTATGGCTTGTGTCATAGTACAAAAGCAGTTGGCATGTTGCGTAAATCAGAGGATACAAAAGCCCCCAAAAATCCATTTTAATTCTCAGTTATAATGCAACAAAGTAGGAAAAGCACCAAGAAGCTTAACACTTTTGCAAAGAATTGCATTTAACAGCAACATTCTCAAAGTTTGTCTTATTAACTCATACTATAATACAATATTTCTCCATCCTTTCAGTAAAATGTGCTATATACAATGTCACTCTAAGTGACTAATTTAAAATTCTGCCTCATATATAATGTCCCACGGAGTACACCATACAAAATTATGTCCCTCAAAGGTCTTCCGAGAGTGCCCCATATAAAATTGTGCCGCAAATAAAATTATATCCACCAAAATGTCCCATATAAAATCATGACCCCACTTCTACGCAATTTCTTTCATAACGCTGCGCCCCCACAAGTGCTCTGACTGGCCCACTCGGGGCCGGTGATTCTCCGACCCCCTCATGCGCCCCCCTCTCCTCTTTCTCACATGCATACCATGCGTGCCCTGTCACTGCCATTCCTACCAGTCGCTCATGTACCCATATAATAAAGTATGTGGATGCATAGCTGAGTGGCATGGTATCACATAAAAAGATGATGGGAGGGATCTCTGTATTGTCCCCTGATATAGGTATACATAGTTATTAGGTCGCCCCTCAGACATCTTTTTACTAAACTAAAAAAAACCTAATTTTGATAACTTCTCTGGGTATTGCAGTCTGCCCCTTCCATTTATTAACTTAGTTGCCCATCTTTGTACCCGCTCAAACTCTGATATATCCCTCTTGCATAACGGTTACTTAAAACTTTACACAATTGATGTAATATTGAGCTTTGTACAGCAGTTTTTATTCACTGATAGTATGGTGGTATTATTACATCCCTATGTGGTGGTAATATGCGATCATAGTGAAGCAGCAGTAATTGGACCTCAGATAATGGTATCATTGGTGGTATTTCATCAGTCCTATTGAAATGAATGAAGAGGTGACTGCAGACCTGTGCTCGAATCAATGATGTCACTGTGGGTGGGAGAAGTCACCCAGAATTGAGGAGGAAGGAGGAAACGGGTCCCTCCCTTCTCAGTATCGTTGGGGATCCAGAGGTTGGGCCTCCACCAATTTATCAGTTTTCTCTCATCCAGTGCATGGGTGAAAACTTTAAAAAACATGAAGTTAACCCCATTAATTTTATCCTTATTTGCCCTTTCTACCGGATAATCATATACGTATAGTCGGTTAATATGATGCAATATTTCATGCAGACACTTCTAGTATGTGGTAACTTCAAGGATTCAAAGTCTTTGTGCAATCCTGAGTCAGTTAAAGGGATGACGGGCTTCCTCATCTCCACACTACCAAATGCTACCTTGCAAACAGAAATAATCCTGCTTCTGTGCGAACCAGAACCTCAGGCAGTTCGTCCTGGCCAAACTCACTAAAATAATCTTCTCCATAAATGTTTGTGCTTCATATATAAAGGTGATTATTTTGAAGAAGAAACCCACAGAAACACAGTGAAAACATGCAAACGGCATGCAGATGTTGGCCTTGGTCAGATTTGAACCCAGGACCCCAGCGCTGTATGGCTACAATGCTAACCACTAAGCCACTGTGTTTTACTTCTTTCTCCTCCTTTTTCTTATGAAGGAGGAAGGATAAAGAAGCATAAGGGCTCAGTGGTTAGCATTGTAGCTCATGCAGTGCTGGGGTCCTGGGTTCAAATCTGACCGAGGACAACATCTGCATGGAGTTTGTATGTTCTTCCTCTGGTGTTGTAGGTTTCTTCTTCAGAATAATCACCTTTAGACCGGGCTCACACGACTGAATAACAAACACTGAACTGCGTTCCCAATGCACCTACAGAAGACAATAGGGCTGTACGCGCGTAATACGCGAACATGCATTCTTTTTTTACGTGTGTAATTTAGGCAAGTGATGTATGCAAGTTTGAGTGGAACACTGAAAATCAATGTACTTATGTGAGCGTACATTGTGCATGGAATACAAATACGTTCTTGTGAGTCCGGCCTTATTTATATAGCACTATATAGCATTTCTGAAGGAGAGATTATTTTAGTGAGTTCGGCCGGGACAAACTGTCTGAGGTTTAGTTTCGTGCTGAACTGAACTTTTAGCAAAGTTTAACTAGAGACGGGGCTTGACTGTTTTGGTTGACTTAACACTAATAAATAGACATATTCCCATCATTCACTGCCTGTCACAATTCATACTGGGTGGTTCAAATGATATCCGTTACTAGATGTCTAGGACGATCCAGTGTGACACATGACTTGCTCCACACGGGCACTCCTTAGGCTGCTCTCACACAGGCTTCTGTTAAAACGCCACGTTTTAAAAGTGTTTTTGAATGGCATTTTCAAACGCATACAACTGCATTTTTTTAACGCAAATCATCATTACAATGGGTGATGAGGGCCGTTAAAAGTGTTGTAATGCACTAAAACAGAGCAGGCACTATTAAAAAATTGCGGCATTAGAAACGCCGTGTTCTAACACTCGTCTGCAAATCCCAGTTGAAATCAATAGAGGCGTTTTACAGCGTTTAGCGCAGCATTTGAAACGCTGCACTAAATGCTATAAAAATGGTCTGTGTGAGAGTGCCTTATAAATATGTATATGGAGCTACTGATGAAGTGCCCACCATTCCTCCAAAATATCACCGCCCGCTGTCTGTCTGCTGACTCTAATACCATGTCCTCCCTTTTTCTCAGAATAAACTTCTCAAAAAAATGACCTTCTCGTCTTTCCGCCTTCTACCAGCCGACATCCCCACCCCCCCAATATCTCCATCTCAGTATCCATCATAACTCCCAGATAACACGCCTGCTTCCTTGGAGTCACACTGGACTCTGACCTCTCCTTCACCCCTCAACATCCAATTCCTGGCCCGAACATGCCATCTGCACCTCAGGAATATTGCTAAAATCCGTCCGTTTCTTACAACGGAGTTGCTAAAAACATTCATCGCCCTCATCCATTCCTGACTCGACTACTGCAACTCACTGCTCATCAGCCTTCCTCACACCAGACTCTCCTCTCTCCAATCCATACTAAATGCGGCAGCTAGAGTCCTCTTCCTATCCAGACATATCTTAGATGGCTCTGCACTATGCCAGTCACTGCACTGGCTACCCATCCACTACAGAACTCAATTCAAACTCATCACTCTCACCCACAATGCCCTCCATGGCGCTGCGCCAACATACATCACTTCCCTCCTGTCCGTACACCACGCAGCCCACACACTCCGATCCACTAACACACTCAGACTAAACACCCCTCTTACACGAACCTTGCATGCTCACCTCCAGGGCTTCTCTCAAGCACAACCGATACTGTGGAACGCTCTACCCCAAAACATCCGGACAATCCCCAATCCACGAAACTTCAGACGTGCCTTAAAAACACATCTCATCAAAGAAGCATACCAATCCTCCTGATCTAGTCCCCCACCCCCACAACATGCCCGCTGCCCCTCTTTATGGCTCCCCACACTTTGCACTTTGCCTATCATGTACATCTCCTGCCCCTGTACCTCATTATCACCTCCACCCTGTTTGTTCCCAATTAATTTGAATACCACATGTAATTGTCGCATTGTTTGTGTTCCCCCGTGCTTTGAAAGTGCTGCAGAATAAGGGTGACTACTCACTACAGTTTTTTTTTTCACTGCGAAATTGGCAGCGTTTTTTTCTGCAGGGGTCTATGGGACTTGTAATGTTAAAATCGTAATTGCACAAAATCGCGATTTTGCGCGATCGCGATTTTAACATTACAAGTCCTATAGACCCCAGCAGAAAAGAAAACGCTGCCAATTTCACAGTGAAAAAAATCTGTAGTGGGTAGTCACCCTTAGTCAGCACGATACAAATAGAGATTATTAATTATTACAGGCATTGCTTGTAAATTCAGTAAAGGGTGGAGTTTGTTAATATACAACACTGGCCTGTTTGTGGTCCAATACCTTAAGACTTTCAGCTGCTCTTACAAACCAGTACTTCCATATACGATCCGGCCCCCTTCCTGGGATGATCAGGGCAAGCGGAGAGGGCAGCAAGACTTTCAGCATCCAACAGATGTGATTGTTGTGCCCTGATGAGCGCTGTGCCTCAGTTACACAACCCAACCCTTTTGTCACATTGCCCTCCTACATATATGGTGCTCAGGGTGCGCTCTCTTTGTTTCCCCTTTTTTCTATATACTATTGGTATTTCCAAGAACACTGATCTTCTGCCTGTTAAGGAATTCCCGCTACCCGGTGACACTTCCTCTTTTGATGGCTCCAAGAGATTTAAAGTGATAAAGGAAAGATATTATCAGCTGCACCAAGCAGATTAATAAGGAATTCACTTAGGGTTCAGCTAATTCCCTTTTGGGGAATTGAATGTTTTGTCAGATTATAGCAGATGTCCAAGTTGTGTAACGGTGTACTGTATGATACTGTTTTGTGTCCTTGATCTTCTGGTTAGTGCAGTTATCTGTGTGACACAGTATCTCTTGAAGCTAGGGGCGTAGGATCCTTACTGAAGGACCAGAAGCAGAAGTGCAGTGGTGCCACATTGTGTGGTGTAGATGAGAGCAGCCAAGTGAACCAGGCGTGTGAGAGAGTGCCCCTCACACTGCTGGAGAAGCCCAAATTATACCTATCTCATGGGCTATGATACTACAGCAACAGACCACCACAATGGTTTCTATTCCCGCACACATAATGCAGAGAGTAGTATCCATTTATTTCAATAGCTTCATTCTCACTTCTTTCTTTTGTGCCCGTTGTTTTCGCAGGCAGAAATAAATAGGACCTGCCCTATTCTGTGCATATTTGCACACTGAAGAGCCTCATAGTGGTCTATGGGAAGAACGCAGACATGCACATCTGCTGGTGCAGGTAGGCGCTAAAAGCAGTGCTTTCCCTGAATACATTGGCATTGTGATAGGCTAATTATCCATTTAAATAAGGGTAAAGTGAACAAGTGGTGCCTGCGCAAATACACTCAGTATATAGGCAGCGCAAGTGAAAAATACTCTCGTTCAATTGTGCAGGAGCTAACGCATTGCAATCGCTAGCAGTACCAGCACCAAAAGTAAGACCCTAGGGCACAGTTCCCCAACAGCTTATACCCATGGACAGTTGGGTAAGACACAGCCCCAAACCAGCTACAATTGAACAGAGGTTCTTTTCTTGAACCCCTTAGTGATCAGCCTATTTTGCACCTTAATGACCGGGCCATTTTTTTTTTTATTTCCTTATGTTCCAGGAGCCATAACATTTTACATTTTTTTGCTGACATAATCGTATGAAGCCTTGTTTTTGTGGAACCATTAGAAGTTGTATCTTCTAATGGTATTGCTTTGTATTATTTAACTTTCATTAATTTTGGGGGAGAGGATGGAGAAAAAACTCCAGAAATTCCACCAGATTTTTTAGGTTTTCTTTTATGGTATTCCCATACAGTATAGTTCAATCCGCCCTCCCTCCTTCGGAAGTCGGTAAAATGAGTACCCAGTTTGCTGGGGTTAAAAGATGACTCGGGAAGGCAATGGCATACCACCCCACAAAAACAGTCTGCCAAGAAAACGTCACCAATGTGATGTCACCCTATGAGTCGGTGATGGGGGCTTTACCTTTACCTATAAATGAAATGCTACTTTTATTCAAAATGATTACAGCAAAACCAAATTTATATAATTTTTTCATGTGTTACTTTTTTTGTACAATAAAAATATTTTTTTTTAAATAGTAACTGTATTTGCCTTGTCGTATTACAAGAGCCATAACATTTTTAATTGCACCAATGTAACTATGTGAGTAATTGATTATTGCACAATGAGCTTTGCTTTCCATTGCTTTCATTTTGTGGTAACTTTTTGATCTGTTTTTATTGCATTTTTTGCAAGACAGATAAAGCAGCAATCTTGGCATTGTTTTTTTTTTTGTTTGTTTTATCTATGGTGCTACCATGCGGCATAAATAATATGTGAAATCTATTCTTTAGTTCAATATGATTATGGAAATAATCACACAAGAAAAGCTCTTTTTATTTAAAAAAAAAAAAAGTTTGTATGTGCATCACCACCTTCCACGGCCCATAACATTTTATTTATTTTTTTGCCAATGAGCTTTGTGAGGCCTTGCTTTTTGCACGATTACCTGTAGTTTCCATTAATACTATTTTGTGGTACAAGAGACTTTTTGTTTTTTAATGCATTTTTGGAAGGTGGATGCTGGATAATGGACATAACATTTTTATAGTATGGGTTACTACAAACTCAGACATATGTAATATGTTTATTTATTTATTTTCTATGATAAAGGGTTATATTTTTTTTTTTAAATAAACTCTTGAATTTTTTTGACAGATACTTTTTGTACTTCAAGGGACTTGAAGATGAGATCAGTGGATAATATACTGCATTACTTCTGCAATGCAACGTACTATGCTTATGATGTCAGCTTATTGACAGACATGGAGACCTTGATTAGCCCTCTGGCTGCCTTGAGAACCCATCGGCACCCTGTGATCACTTTGTGGGGTGCCAATGGATACCAGGGGGAGCTACTTATTCCTATCACTCGCTTACAAGCCATGATCACTATTGATTGCAGCATTTAAGAAGAAGAGGTTTCCTCTGCTTCCCATCGTTTGAGCAGGAATCTGACAGCCAGGACCTGGCTCCTCTTGGCACCCATTGCAGTGTTGTCGACACTCCACAAGACAGTAGATAAGTGTCTGATCGGTGAAATATATGTACACTAAAAAGTTTAAAGTTGCTCTAAATTGTTCTTGTCTCTGCCAGCCTGCCTTAGGCCGGTCTCACGCAACCAGATTTAAATGGCAGATTTCGCGCATGTCGTCCGCACGGCAAAACGTGGGCATTGAAAGACATGTACTTTTGATTCTTCCTTCACACCATGGGCGGAAGAAAAATCGCAGCATGCTCTATTTTGCCACAAAATCCACGCGGACGGCCTCCATAGAAGTCAATCGAGTACCTGCGTCATCACTAAGTGATGGCGCAGGGAAATACAAACAAAAAAAACTGTTCTGTGCCTGACTGCCTGCCACGGTCAACCTCAATACAGGTTAGTGCCATACACAGAGTCACTGGCCAGGCTCAAGGCCGAAATCCACTGCTAGCCTCCCGCATGTGGAAACCGAACCATTTGTGTGGGGCGGGCCTTATTGCTACACCATCCCATAACAACCTGCACCTTACAGCCCCACTACAGGAGAAATTAAAGGGGTTGTCCCGCGCAAGCAAGCGGTGTTAAGCACTTCTGTATGGCCATATTAATGCACTTTGTAATATACATCGTGCATTAAATACTGGCCATACAGAAGTTATACACTTACCCCCTCCGGTGTTGGCGTCCCCGTCTCCATGGCGCCGACCGAAGCCTTCTTCTCCCTCGATTAGACGCGCTTGCGCAGTCTTTTCTTCTGTTCTGTTGAATGGGGCCGCTCCGGCGTGCTCGCGCCGCACAGGTCTTCTGCACATGCGCTGTATATTACAAAGTGCATTAATATGGCCATACAGAAGTGCTTAACACCACTTGCTTGCGCGGGACAACCCCTTTAAGCATTACATTGTGTTCATAAAATCAGTGGGCTATCCATATAATTAGAGATGAGCGAGCGTACTCGGAAAAGCACTACCCACTCGAGTAATTTGCTTTATCCGAGTATCGCTGTGCTCGTCCCTGAAGATTCGGGTGCCGCTGCGGCTGACAGGTGAGTCGCAGCGGGGAGCAGGGGAGAGCGGGCGGGAGAGAGGGAGAGAAAGATCTCCCCTCCGTTCCTCCCCGCTCTCCCCTGCAGCTCCCCGCTCCGTGCCGGCACCCGAATCTTCAGGGATGAGCACAGCGATACTCGGATAAAGCAAATTACTCGAGCGAGTAGTGCTTTTCCGAGTACGCTCGCTCATCCCTACATATAATGTATGGGCATACTTGGACCTTTGCCATTCTCTGTTCTTGCTTATAGAATTTTCCTCTATAAATTGAGAATTTCCTATTAGGGTATTTGTAAATAAACTTTTGTCATGGAATATAAAGTGTTAAGTTTCAGAATGCAGTAAGTGTATGTTTCTTACCTTGTATTGGACTATTGACCCTTAAATAGAAGACTAAAACCTATGCTTTGTAGTGTCGGGAACTAGGATTTTAAGATAAGAAGACAACAGACAAATTAAATAAGGCTAAGCTATGTTAACAGAGAAGACACACAACTATAGCAGAAATATTGTCCAATGCAACAGCAATATCCTGACTTAGATCATTTCTATGTCTGAGACAGGCCCTAAGAGCTTTGAGACTATTTTGTAGATGTCAATAAGTCTTGTGATCAATAAGTATTTTCACCTTTCTAACAGTAAACTACATAACACAGGACTTTGTACCAAGCAACATTTGGATACGCCCTCTTCTTTCTGTATAAAATTTGGCAATGTTGATAATAAAGTAGAATTTCATTTTAAGATTCTCACTGGAGAAGTGTCTTGGCATAACATGGAGTGATTTCATGCTATTGATAGATAATTGCTAGCAAATCTTCTCATCACGGGCTTCCATATCTACCAATTTGGCACCTGGCAACGAGGTCATCAGATCGGTACCGGTGTGGTCCGATAACACTTTCCACCACAGAAGACCCTTTTAATTGATAGACAGGACACTGCAATGTATTAGATAGCTGTTTATTAGAACATATGCATACTGTAAACATGACAAATGAATTTGTAGTATAAAAGTTTGGCAACATGCAGGATGTAAATCTAATACCTATAGGGGATATCCAGTCTTATAGAAATAAAGCTTAAATGTACAGTATAATATAACTTGCTTAGATTTCATTAGGGTGCCTGGCCACGGGAGGCCGAAGCTTTCCACAACATTGCTATGGAAAGCGCCGGCCCCATGTCCACGATTCCACGATTCATTGTGATTCTCCACTCGCGGCGGGCAATTCACAGCATGCGAATTGCCCCGATTCTCCGCGGTCAGCCTATCTATCAGGCTGATCGGCGGAGATCTGTGTGCGGCTCCTGCTCCCGGGCGGCAGCTTCCGCAGCGGGACTTCGCAACGCCCGTGGACAGAGGGCCTTACTTGTTCAAGATCTTTGCTTGTTGTGAGTGAACGGAAACATAAGACTGCAGGATCAGACTACACAGAGTATTTGTAGTCTGTTAGGGGTCGTTCACAGCAGTGTTAGAGGATTCCATTTTTCTGCTCCATTCAAGGAGCAAGAAAACGGATATCCCTGGCCGAAGGATTCCATCTAATGACTGACCCTAACGGCACCCATTGACTATATTACAGTCTGTCCAATTTCCAGCCAGCAATCTGACATTTTGCCAGAATTTACACAATGAAATGGTGCAGAAATCAGCAACAGAGGTTCCGAACAGAACCTCCGACATGGATGTGAACAAAACCTTAAGCACGGTGACACATTTGCATAAGAGCTGTTTTTACAAGATGGGTACAGGAGATTTTTAGGCAAGACTACAAGTTGTTTCAATTTTCTTTATTTGAGATGCATTGTAGCAATTGTAAAAAATGGTTCCCAAGTCCACATACCCTTTACTTGGGTGGCAACAAAATAGTTTGTAAAATGTTCAATAGGAAATTAATGTTTATTTCATGTATACTGGAGATTTCTCTTCTTGTTCAAGATTTCTGCTGGCTGAAACAAAATAGAAACATACCACTTGAGGATCAGAAAAATGGGGCTTTCTACCACCTTGCTTTGATTCCTTCCCTTCTGATAGATCTCTGCTTGCTATTAGTGAATAGGAACAATCCAGTTTATCTTCAGATCATGAATCAGTGTTGGCCTTGATTTATCATTTTTTCTTGCTGTTCACTATGCAGTAATAAGAACAAGTCAACTTTATTGTATGGGTTAACAGTAAAAATACGATGATATGAAATGATTATCTTTTTTTTTTTCATTTTCGTGTTGCCGCATTCCAAGACCCATAACGTGTTTCTGGTGGCTTGTTTTTGCAGGATGAGGTTGCAGTTTCTATTGGCACCATTTTTGTTACATATAAGTGCTGCTATCTCCCTACATACATTGCAGGTGTCAGCTGATACCTGCGAGCAACAGCCCTGACACGCCGCGCGGCCGATTTGGACTGTTAACCCTTGAAATGCCCCGAATGGCACTGTTAACCCCTTAAATCCCCCGAACAATGTTCAGGGGTCCCGCACGGCCCTCCCGCGATGAGATTAGGGGAACCATGCTGTCTTGGCAGCGTGCCTATCAAAATGCAGTATGATGTAATGCTGTGGCATTACATCATACTGCAGAAGTGATCAAAGCATCGCTACTTGTGGTTCTCCCTGCGGACTAAAATACAATGTAAAAATAAAAAAAAAGTTTTACTAACTGTTAAAAAAATAAATGAAATAAAAGTAAAGGTTAAAAAAACAACTTTTGTTATATTTACAATAAAAAAATCTAGATAATGAAGCAAAAATACGTATTTGGTATAACCCCATCCGTAAAAGTCCGATCTATCAAAGTAATGCATTACTTACCCCGGCGATATGTCATCCGAAAAAAAAAAGAATGCCAGAAATGCGCTTTTTTGGTTACCCTGTCTCCAAGAAAAAATGTAATAAAAAGCGATCAAAAAGTTGTATATATTCAAAAATAATACCGACAGAAATGACAGGACGTCTCGCAAAAAATGAAAATAATTTTAAAAATTTAATATCTTCAAAAAAATACAAATAGTACAGAAAAAAAACCTATATAAGTTTGGTATCATAGTAATCGTACTGACACAAGGAATAAAGTTTTCATGTCATTTGTGTTGCAGTTTGTGCGCCATAGAAACAGGAGGCACCGAAAGATGGCGGAATGTCTTTTTTTTTCAATTTCTCTCCACTTAATTTTTTAAAAGTTTTTCAGTACATTATATGGCACATTAAATAGCACCATTGAAAAATACAACTCGTCTCACAAGTCCTCAGACAGTGACGTAGATGGATAAATAAAGGAGTTACGATTTTTTTTAAAAGGGGAGGAGGAAAAAACTAACATAGAAAAAAAGGAAAAATGCTCTGTTACTAGGGGGTTAGTAATCTTATGCAGTAGTTAAGCTGTTAGGATATAGCTGATGACAAGTTTAACTATTTCTGGGACAATCATCAGAGCTGTGAGTGCAGTTCTGGACTATAATATAAAAGAAAATCAGTGCAGGATACGTAAGGTAATGTATGTACAGAGTGACTCCACCAGCAGAATAGCGGGTGCAACTCTAATACTGGTACAGGCGGTAAGTCAGGGTCAGTACAGGATAAACAATGTTGTGTAATTGCAACAGTGTTTCCCAACCTTTTTCAACATACTTTGTCAAAAAAATGTTAAATTTGTGTGCCTCTGGAAAAGAAAAAACCTCTCTCTCCTTTCCTGCAGCACCCCTTAGAGCTTCTCACAGCACCCTGATTGGGAATCATAGATCTACAAAGTGACTTTTTATGCACATTAATTCTTTTTGTGAACTGTACCTTTTTAAAGGACAAAATTTGAGGTCAAAACTCTGTCTGGTGACTGTAGGGGGGGTGGTATATGACCCACAGTTGTTCTTATCTGCTGTGCCTGATTCATCAGTTCCATTTTCTGCTGTTCAAGATGGCCAATGCACTATACCTGTTCTCTAATTAGCCAGAGTTGCTCACATGATCAGCACTGGCCAATCAGAGAGCAGTGCACAGTGTGTATTAGGAAGATAGAAAATTGCTGTGGCCATCATGGATGACTACAAAACTGGGTGCGGAACCAGTGGATTAGAGGGGTGGCAAAGAAGAACAAGTGAAGGTAATATGACCCAATACTCCTGCAGACCCTGGACAGAATTCTATCCAGAAACCAGAGAGGGCCAGCAAGTATGTGCAGTTGTGGTTTACAACACTTCATTGGGTCCATTCAGCCCTGTTTGGTTCCGTCATAAGACGGATCCGTTTGCCAGGGGAGTCCACCTTCCTGCTCCCCGAATGGATCTGGAAAATGGAAAGCAGCCTAAATTAGCAGTTATGCCAGTTATACCACAGTACCATTTTCACTGCTGCAAAAATAAGCAACCCTCACCACAACGAAAACATTCGTAGGGTTAATAAAGTCTAAATTATTCCCATTATGTAGTACAATCTATTGCCCCACTATCAGAAATTTTAGGAAAACAAGAAAACATTTCCCTAATGCATAACTGCTTTAGCGCAAAACTATACAGTGCTGAAAACCTCCACAAACTAGAACATGATGGACACTGCAATGACATACTGTAAAGGTGTGCATTTTATAATTTTTTACCTGTGATTTTTCATAGGACTGCTACTGCAGAAAGTTATTTCAATGCACAAAGAATGAACCTCAGCCCCACTACAACTGCAGTGTTCACTGAAAAAAAACATTTTGGTTACACAAGGTTGTCCAAAAACAATTAAAGGGCAGACTGATGCCTTCCTCACAGCTATGTATGATCGAATCTCCATATCTGAGTAGTCATGAATAACCAGATTTCCAACAAAACCTAAATTAAGTGACTTCACAATAGACAACAAAATGTTTAGTCACTTCCCCACAGTTCATTGAGACCTGATATAAACTCAAATGATGATCTTTAGATATAATTAGGCTGTAGAAATCTAGAGATTGTCAATATAAATTCACAAATCCTTTCAACCAGAAATTCAATGTAAAGAGTCCAGGCTTAGTCAGGTAAATTGAGACTCTTGGTCAGAGATCGATTTTGACTTTCCTTGGCTATAGTTATTTTTGCCATGTTCTTCACTAAATGCACTTTCAAAGGCCAAAAGGATGGACCTACGCAAAGATTCTTTGAAGTCTCTTCCCAAGAAAACATACAGAAAGGGATTCAAACAGCTGTTGAAAAAAGCCAAGCTTGTAGCTAGAGGACTTCCTATAAGAACTGCTGATTTTAAAATTTTATTGCCCCAGTGGTGCATGACGACTTCTAAAATTGAAAGGATGTGATATGGGAACCAACAAAGGAAAAAAGCCGCCACCACTGTGGCCATAACCTTGAATGGTCGGCTAGACCAAGAAAGATGACTCCTCCTCAACTTGAGGGCCATTAAGGAATAAAAAACTAAGATAAGTCCAAAAGGAAGCAAGAACCCAAAAAGAAAACGGACAGAGATCATCACCTGGTGCCTCATGGATCTCAGAGCCACAATCTTCATGTCACCAAAGTCACTGGAAAAAGCATAATTATTATAGCAATGGGTCACATTGGCTTCGTTATCTCTTATAGTGTCCCTAAAGGCCAAGTATGGTGAACAGAGGCAAAAAGCAATCAGCCAAATGGAGAGTGCTATGATGTTGGCTAGCCTGATGGTCCTGTGGTTTTGTGCCCATACAGGTCTTACAACGGAGACACAACGGTCAGCACTGATAATAGTGAGAAGGAAAACACTGGCAAATAAATTCAAGAAAGCCACAGTGCTGTTGAGTTTACAGAGTAAGGTGCCAAAAGGCCAATCAAATCCCAGGGCTGTGTACGTAATACTCAGTGGTAAGAAGAACGTGAAGATGAAATCAGCGATAGCAAGGTTCAAGAACCACACAGTGTTAACAGTCCTCTTCATCCTAAATCCAGTAATCCAGATCACCAAGCCATTGCCTGTGGTTCCCAACAGGAATGCTATGCTGTAAATTATAATGGACAGGTACCGAAGTGTGGTGTCCAGCTCTGAAGCAAGACCTTCTATGAGGACTAAATCATCGTCTTCTTCTTCTTCTTCCAGTTGCAGTGACAAAGGGTCCGGTGAGGATGGAAAAATAGTAGAATATTCCATAATGATGAAGTCTGAAATAGAAAATGCCTGTGCTTAGTGTAAATCATTTAGGTGTAGAAAAAAAGGAATATTAACTTCATTATGTAGCAGAGCTGAGTTTGCACATAAGGACATCAGGTAAATTATGATCCAAATACTTATCATAATGCGCAAAAGTGCTGTTCCAAAAAATGGACGCAATGTCTTACGGTTTAAAAAAATGCCCACAGCATAACATCCACCTCCCCTCACAATCCCATCCTCCTAAACAGAATCCATTCCCCTTCATAGCACAATCTCCCTTAAGCAGAACCATGTCTCCCCTCACATCACAAATCCTCCCCCAAACAGAACCTCCCCCCTCAAATCAAAATCCCCCCACAAAAACACATCTCCCGTCATACTACAATCACCTTTAGAGCTCTTTCACATGAGCGCATAAACGGCAATGGCGTTTTTACGTTTCCACATCTGCTCCGTATAAGCGCCTGAATGGGCGTTTTTTAGCTATCATGGCCAGAGTTTTCTCGTCCATTCGATGCCTTCCAATGCCTATATAGAGACACCTGTAAGCTTTTCGCAGCATTGGACACTGCAAAAATGCCTCCCCCCTCCCTTCTCTTTCCCTGCTTCCATTGTAGTCTATAGCACCCGCCAGTGTATATTGGCCAAAGCATAGTTCCAGAGCTATGTCTTGGCTCAGCGTATATGCGCCAGCCACGTATATTTTCTATTTTTCACGCTGCCGGGGTAATTACGCGCCGTATATTCGCCCATGTGAACGGCTGCATTGGAAATCAATGCTTCACATGGGTACCGTATATGCGCCCGGGCGTGAAAACGTGGCGTATATACGCTCGTGGGAATAAAGCCTTAGTGTGCGTTCACATGTGATGGATTTTGGTGCTGATCTGCTCCAAAATCCGCTGCATATTTAGCGCTGCGGATTTTGGTGTGTATTTGCAACATGGATCCACAGCAAAATTCATCCTTTCAATTCATGAGGTTACGTCTGCTGTGGATGCATGTCTAAAGTTACACCAAAAGCCGCACTAATGCAGATTGCGCGGGTTTTCATGGAGATTTCATGGGAGATGTGCTGCTGTGGGGGGCAACTCACGGTTATCACAGCTACATTTTTGACCGGTGACAACCATAAGTTGCAGGGAAACATAGTTCCCATTTTCTGGTAACTTACAACAATGGCCTTTCAAGTAATCTCAGCACACAGAAACCTCAGAATTCTCTCTGAGCACGAAGGGGCGTCTAGTAGCTGAAAGTTTCTATTGTCATTTGTTTTCTTCCATTCTACATTTTACAGTAGCTGACGTGTGGGAAAATAATTACTACAGATAGAGCAGAACTGATTTTGTCATTAGGCATCAGGTGGCCTTCATAGGATTACAAGTAAACCTGCTCCAATATTTTAACCCAGAGACACAGATCATGCAAAAAAGTTGAATAACACATTCAACTCTGCTATATATATCTGTAACAAAAAATGGAACATCCTTAATGCACATGCAAAGAATAGATAAAGAAAGCTAATGTATAAGTAAATGTTATACCTGCTGCTGAGGAAATGATCCCCTGTCCTTGTCCTTGATACAGACAAACGCTACTGGTTGGAGAATCAGCTGGAATATCAAGACTGGAATGGTTTTGTGAGTCACAGTCGCACTGACTCTAACCCCCCTCTCTCCACAGAAAGGAGCTTAAAGAGGCAGGAGAAGTGTGATTACCAAAAGCCTCTCTGCTCCTTGATACAGAGAATATTCAGAACCAATTTTAAAAAGGACAAACATTTATTGTTACCAGCACATTATAGCCATTATATATATATATATATATATATATATATATATATATATATATATATATATATATACACTGGAGAAAATCATGTACTGCATCAAAAGGAGATATCTTCTAAGAAGTCTACAAACTACTTGAGGGCTTCTTGCATCCTTAACGTAACATAGTTGGTGTGTTGTTCCTTTATAGAATATGCTGAGCCTTTTATGAAATGAGAAATAGGGGCTTTAAGCCAATCACTTACAGACTAACATGAAAATCCCCTTTCTGCAAGAGTTTCTGCAGCAGCTGAGGTGTGTATTATGGCACTCTAAAGCAGTGGTGTGAATATGATGATGTTCTGCAGCAGATGAGGTATGTATTATGATGTTCTGTAGTAGTTTAAGTGTGCATTGTTTTTCTCTGCAGCAGCTGAGGTGTGTATTATGATGTTCTGCAGCAGCTGAGGTGTGTATTATGAGGTTCTGAACAGCCTGGATTTGTAATATGAGGCTCTGCAGTAACTGTTTGTATATTCAGTTCTGTAGTAGTAGAAGGTGTGTTATGAGATTCTTTACCATCTGAGATGTAGAGTACCAGATTCTACTATAGATATGTTAGGCCGCCTTCAAGCGGCCAAAAAAATCATGCGAGACTTGTGCGTTGCGAGATGCACAAATCTCACAGAAATATAAACCCCATTCCTTTGAGGTTCAATGGAGCCGGCGGCAGCAGCACCGGCCCAATTGTAAGCGATGGGAGAACTCCATGATCCTCTGACGCGGCTGTGGCATCCACGCTGGGGGGATTCCCTGCGTCCCCTAAGTGATGTGACGCTGCTTTTACATGAAAACGCCTCGCAAACAGGAAATAGAAACATAAATATATACAAAACTATGTAAAAGAAACATATGAAACAAAAATAAATAAATAATCAAAAATAACCAACATAACTCAAGGATCCAAGAACCTGACAACACAACTGAAAAATTCCAAGCCAAACAATAAGCTAATAAATGTTAATGATAATCTAATACCTATTTTTTAATTATTTTTTTTTTAAATGAAATCTTGTATTTTTCATTTTTTTATGCACACAAGTTAAAAAACCATAATCCTATGCTGTCCCATATAATCCACAATTCTATCCTGTGTGAAAGGTCCCTAAGAGAACCTAGATGTTAATCCTAGTCGATTGACAGGCAACTATTCCAGATGAAATGCATCATGGGAACAACATTAGATTGGATATTGGCTACAATGGAACATGATTGAGTACTGTGGCTGCATGCCATCCAATTGGCTTCATACATGTGTCCTGTGATTGTTAAGGACATGATTTAGTCTTTGCCCTTGATTGCAGGGAACTCACTCGCCCCTATACCTGTTCTGCCCTTTAGTAGCTATATATTACGGAATTGCTGGGCATGCTGTTCCCTAACATATTAACAAAAGTTCACAGAAGGTAAACCTTCACTTTAAGCGTCTACTTTGGCAGAGAAACTTCAGTCTCACATTACACCATGCAAGGAATTTATAGAACTTCAATCTTCCCAGCTGATATTCCTATTCATCCGACTCAAAGCAAATAAACCTTTTCATGTGCAGATGTAGCAATGCTGCTTGGTAGTAGCAAGTAGAGAAAAGGGAACGGAGCATTCCCAATATTAAATAAATGGATTTTGGGTACTATGATGTTTCGAACGTCCTTGTGGTGGGAGGGGGTGTTCCTCAAAGTATAGCTAGCACTTGTTGTGGAGCTGTAAGTACAGCCAACCCAGGTTAACACCACGTGATAGGAATGAAAGTATCAAAAAGGAAAGAAAACTGGGGCAACCTGGTGAATACTAGAGATGCACAAGTCCACTGTTTTACTATCTGACTTCTTTGTTTATAGATAGTAGCAGCATAAAAAAATTATTGAAATAAAAGGGAGGGAAAAATAGGAGAAAGTAGTGAAAGAGAAGGAGCACACAGATAAAAGAGAAGAATAAAAAGGAAAATGCTAAATTAATTGTGAAATAAGGACAGTGAATTAAATAATATTTCTAGATGAGAAATGATTATATAACTGTATGTATTATTTCAGCCAATCAGAAGCAGAGACAGGGCTCACATGGCGGTAATTTCTGTAGACTCATCTCTGATGTTACCGCATGTGATTCCTGTTTATGAATCTTATTGATGGTGAGTGTACATACAATTTGAGAGATCAGGGGATTTGTGGAGTATTTGGTGGCTGCAGGTGACCCTCAAGACCTTAGCTGGGTAGAGCATCCTATCTTGTGATAGGATGCTCCCTTCAAATGAATGGGATATCCCAACACTACATTGAGCTCTGCTACATCCTAGACATTCTGTAACTGTAGAGACAGGTTTGGTTTTAAAAAAAAAATGGGACCCTGTGAGACAAACATAACTAGGGCTCCCACCTCCCGGATGGCAATTTGTAGACAGCGGTTCAGCCCACATAATACCACTATACATTGTTAAGATAATGATGCCATATGTAGACTACATAATACCATCATATAGTGCCAAAATACAGCCAGCTCACTCTTGAAATCAGACTGACTCCTCTGCAAAACTTTACCATAGCACGTTAAAGCCAAGCGATTTCCTGCCATAGATGTAATTATAGCCTAAGGAGTCAACAGCAATGGCAGCTTCTATTCAGACCGAAGGCTGAGAGGGTCCACTGAGGAGCTGGACCCTAATTTCTTTTGTAGGGGTGATGCCTCTTTGCCTTTGTGAAACCCCAGCAGCTCCGGAGTTATTGCTGAATGATTCATTTTTAGCAAATGTTGAAAGAGCAAAACCTAAAAGTTGGAGTAACGGAGACAGCGGCCCCTGGGATGTTGTGGTCAGGCTGCAGGACAATAAGAGATCTGGTAACCACAGGGTGCAGCTGTAACCACAAGCACAGCACATAAACACTAGGAACAGAAAAGCTCTGCTGCTTTAGGAAACATCCCATAAATGAATGCTTGGAAGGTGAGAGATGGGGCTGCGAACTTAAAGGAACACTCCAGGAAAACCGACACATTGTTGTCTGAGTGTTCTACAACTTGGGTGCGGTCGGCACAAGCTCGGAGAATCAATACACGCAACGTACGAGATGTGTTTCAAGAGTGACTCTACTCTTTTATTATCAGGCATGGGTTTTATAGCAGAATGCCAATGGCCTTATGTCAATGGGATAGCAGACATGTGCATTAGAAAGTGCTGCATCATTCTTGGATAACCGGTCACGGGATGACCCGCCATATCTCTAGGCTGAGACCGCTGTTATGATGAGCTGACCAGTGTTTTCCGGGTATCCTGCTTATGGTGAGACTTCTATCCAAGGACGTTGATGGTTGTTTGGTAAACACCCTGTTATCTAGAAGGAACAACTCGCTAACTGAAATAAGACAGAAATGAGAAAGATAAGACAGGAAGAACAGGGAATAATAGAGGCAGCTAAGATATATATATATTCATTCAGGCACACGTGTGCAGAGGGTTTGTGTTTTGCATGGCAAACTATAGTTTTAATTGGTCCCATTTTTGGGTACATATAATGCCTTGTAAAACTTTTATTTATTTTTCTTTTGAGAATAGGGAGAGAAAACATCAATTCTGCCATTGTTAGGTTTCTTCTGTTAATCATGGAGCATAATGGCTTAAACACATGAATGTGTATTTGTCCCATTATGTGACCGTGAAAATCATGGCCACATAACGAGATGAAAGGGAACCATTGATTTCAATGGTTTCACTTCCACTAGATGGATTCTTGCACGTCAATACTAGCAAAAAGGATAGGGCAGGACTTATGTTCCCGTTTTCTTTTTCAAACTCGCGCACACTAGCGCGGAGTTTGAATATGCAAAAAAAAAAACCTGTTCATGCTGTAATGCACTCTGTAGCAGTGAGTGTATTACATTGGGCACATGCGCTAATACGTCTGCCGCTACAGAGTGTACTAGCGCATGTGCCTATGTGTTTTGCCCTAAATGACTAGATACATTTTTTCTGCGGGTCAGTTCAATTATATACGCCTTTTATCATCACTTTCATTGCATCTTTTGGAAGACAAAATAAGCATTTTGCCCCAATTTTTTTTTTAGTTTTCACCATGCAGGATAAATAGTGTGTTCAATTTACTACATTATGGATACGATGATACCAAATATGTAAGGTTTTTTAACTTTTTTTTAATATATATAAATAGGGGAAAGTCTGCAAAAAGAGCCTTTTTTTACATGGCTCTTTTTACAAGAGCCTTGTGTGGTGCAGAGTGTAAGCTCTCACCTACAACCTGAAGGTTGCAAGTTCAATCCCTGTGTAATTCAGGTAGCCAGCTCAAGGTTGACTCATCCTTCCAGGGTCAGTAAAATGAGAACCCAGCTTGGTGGGGGGTAATAAATAATAATTACCTGAAAGTGCTGCAGAAGAAGTTGGCGCTATACAAATAACAAGATGTAATTTTTT
Source organism: Eleutherodactylus coqui (assembly GCF_035609145.1). Taxonomy (NCBI): domain Eukaryota; kingdom Metazoa; phylum Chordata; class Amphibia; order Anura; family Eleutherodactylidae; genus Eleutherodactylus; species Eleutherodactylus coqui. The sequence continues at coordinate 83,634,375 of NC_089842.1, forward strand.
TTTTTTTATTTCCATCAGCCCCATTGAAATGAATGAAGCACTGACTGCACATGCTCACCCAGCGCTCCATTCACAGTGACGTCACTGCAGTAAAAGAAGCGACCCCCGAAGTGACAGAGCAGAACACACAAGCCCCATTCTGGAGCTTGGCGAGGGTCTCTGCAATAAGACCCCCACCGATCAGCAAATTATCCCCTATCCTGTGGAAAAGGAATAACTTGCAATTTTGGTACAATCAACCCATATAATACCGTGTATGCAATATAGAATTATCACAGTCATTAAATGGCTTACCCGGCCAGAGATAAATAGCTCTGCGGATGCTGTTTGGAAATAGGAGTCTCCACTGAAGTAACTTAGTCTTGCAGGAACTTCAGTTAACCAAATTACTAAATCCGCTATCTGAAATCTGCAGTCAATGTCCCCTGATGAAATTATTAGCACAGTAACTTTGGGAAGGCCGTACAATGATGAAATCAAAATAATCTGTTTTTAACAGGTGATGCGCCTGGATGATGGTACTCACAATTACACATCAACGAAACTTGAATACCCAGATACTGGCTGTCAGTCTTCCTGCTTTTGCTGGTGGCTCACTCCCAGTGATGGCTTGGTGCTTGCAGTCAGTAATCGCAGCTGATGTTTCCTTGGGCGATTGGCATATCTCCCTCTGACACCCGCATTGTAACAGCTGCGTAGTGCCACTTTAGGAATCCAAGTTGCGCTCTTTCTCCGATACAGGAAAACCTAGGTCTCCAGAAGCACTGGGGCAGCTCACTCCTCACAAGACTTTCTACAATTTGCAAAAACAACTGAGTTACAACATAGCCTTAGAACAGGACCTGCCTTTTATATATAGCCCATCAGCCAAAAAATAAGCAGCTCACTGCCTGTCAATCCAGAGCAGCAAAGCTAGAGGGAAAGAACACAGTCATGTAACCTCTCTGAAGGTTCTAGCAGGAACATATATAAAGTACACCAATGATATATATATATATATATATATATATATATGCTTATTTAACCCCTTGCAGTATGATACTATGAAGCAATGCTTCCACATCAGGTTGAACATTCTAGAGGATGCAAGAGCAAAACTCAAAACTCCTGGTCTTGGTAACATTACCAAAATGCAATGACAATGGTACTTGGCCCTATCCTTCCCATTCTTTGTAGGTGAGACTGGCATGGGCTTTAGGTCTTTTATTCTTATTTGTTAACTTGCATTGATTATGGAAAGACAGAGGTATATAGTGCTCATAGGAAAGACGCCAAATAGGGGAGAAATGTGCTTAGTGACCATCCTAAAGGAGAATAAGAAGTTGAGGAACTGAACTTGGCTAGCCTTGAACTCTGGACTTCCCAATCTTGCTTTGCAGCTTTGATCACTATGCTACTCAGATAATTGCTTGCCTTGCTTTTCTCTGCCGCTAGTGTCCTGCATCCAGTGACTACTGAATTTACTCAGTGCCTTATGCTGAAGAAGGATAGGTCAAAAGGCTGGGGCAGGTACTCAGGGATCATGGGCAAAAATGGGTAATATCAGAACACAGGGCCCGTGGTGAAGCAGATAAAAGAAATAATTATGTATTCAGTGGCTATGGAGAATAACAACTGGTAAAAGGGAGGCAGTCTGTACTCAGTGTCTATACTGTATAGCTATGAGCCAACCTGTTATACATGCACATGCCTAATACCATCCTCAGTTGCTACTTTTCTGGCATGCACACCATTTTATGTTCAAAGTTAAATTCTTCCAAAAATGCCAGCGCCTTCATTTCAGCCCACTGTCACAGTGCAGGTGTATGGGTTATCTCAGGGCTTCCCTTACATAAATATAATCCTTCCTGCTGTTTGCTGTATGTTTATATGAAGATGTGTCTTTAAAAGGAGCCCATTCCTTGTGCTCCCTGGGGAAGAAGAGAAAGCTGCAACATATTTTGGGCAGTTGGAGAGAGACCAGTGAGTAAGGCGGTAGGTTGTCTCTTGTGTTGCGCCTACTGAGTGGCTTGCTCAGCCCTGGTGATTCTTTGAGGCACCAGTGGTTATTCTGACGAGCGCAGAATCAGAAAAGATCCCACGTAGAACCGAAATCCAAAGCACTGTAAAGCCATTGCAGACGTTGCAGCTGACTTCCTCTCCAGCACTTGTGCCCAGGTGAGTCCTGTCTTCTTGCCCTCTGGCGGGAGTATTGGCAATGCTGCTCTACACACTGAAAAAAGGAGCCTGCAGTTACTAGTCTGCTGAACAGACAGATTTCTATTGCACAGGCCATGTTTCCAGCTAGGAACTAGGGCTTATTATAGAGACTGTTTTATTCTGTTGCACCAGTTGTGCCTGAAACTCATTAAGGAACAGCAGAAGCCAGCTTGTGATTATTGTTGCAATTAAGTTTATCAGCAAATGGGCACCAGCTTGACCCTTTTTGTCCAACAAACATGGTAATAGCTGGAACCACAGCTTTTGGAGTTCAACTACTATGGAGAGGCCAAGGTTAAGCACGTGCCGATGCCGGACCACCAGACCTGCCCCCAGAGCCACAGGTAGGCTCATCTCCCAGAGACAGCCATACCCATGCTGAGCCGATGCTGGAGGCCCTATTTAAGAGGACAGATCATTGGTGACAGTAAGACTCTCAACATCTTTAGAAATATAAAAAGGGAATGGACACTAGCGCCTATGTGTAAAACTGATCACAGGCTGCTGGCTATGAGGGGTTCCTGTAAAAAAAAGACTGACTATACATCTATAAGTAATCAAAAAGAAGCAGCCACACTCCTGGATTGCTGACAGACACTATGACACATAATACATATAGTGACGTCAGACGCCAGAATCAGGTGCCAGAGGTAGAACCAGGAGCGGAGGGCAGAAGGGGATACCGGAGCGGCGCAGGAGCCGGTAGCGGCGCCCGGAGGCCACCAGGAGTCCGAGGAAGCGCGGCTGGGGGAGTGCCCGCTTTAAAATTCCTGCTGGCAGCAGTGAAGCACCAGGTCCTGGACGTCCCGGAGCGGCAGGAGGGCAGAGAGCGTGGCCTCCGGGTGAGCAGGTGACGTCACCAGAGCTGCGGAGGAGCCGATAAGTATCTTCTGTGTATCTCCTGTGTGTCTAGTGTGTCTTAGTGTGTGTCTTCTGTATATCTAGGGTGTGTGTGTGTGAATCTGAGGGTGTGTCCCAGGGTGTGTGTGCCTGTGGATCTAAGTGTATAAGTGAGGGGTATTAGACTGTATTAAAGTGTGAGTGTGTAAGTGTCTGTGTGTAAGGGAAGTAGGATTGGGTGATTGAGTAAGGGGAGTGAAAAAAAAAAGAGTGTGTGAGCGGTTGTGCATAGGCGGCAGTGTGTGAGCGGTTGTGCATAGGCGGCAGTGTGTGAGCGGTTGAGCATAGGCGGCAGTGTGTGAGCGGTTGCGCATAGGCGGCAGTGTGTGAGCGGTTGCGCATAGGCGGCAGTGTGTGAGCGGTTGCGCATAGGCGGCAGAGTGTGAGCGGTTGCGCATAGGCGGCAGAGTGTGAGCGGTTGCGCATAGGCGGCAGAGTGTGAGCGGTTGCGCATAGGCGGCAGAGTGTGAGCGGTTGCGCATAGGCGGCAGAGTGTGAGCGGTTGCGCATAGGCGGCAGAGTGTGAGCGGTTGCGCATAGGCGGCAGAGTGTGAGCGGTTGCGCATAGGCGGCAGAGTGTGAGCGGTTGCGCATAGGCGGCAGAGTGTGAGCGGTTGCGCATAGGCGGCAGAGTGTGAGCGGTTGCGCATAGGCGGCAGAGTGTGAGCGGTTGCGCATAGGCGGCAGAGTGTGAGCGGTTGCGCATAGGCGGCAGCGTGTGAGCGGTTGCGCATAGGCGGCAGCGTGTGAGCGGTTGCGCATAGGCGGCAGCGTGTGAGCGGTTGCGCATAGGCGGCAGCGTGTGAGCGGTTGCGCATAGGCGGCAGCGTGGGAGCGGTTGCGCATAGGTGGCAGCGTGAGAGCGGTTGCGCATAGGCGGCAGCGTGTGAGCGCAGTGTGAACATGTGTCTATCTTCACTACTTCCACAAGTAAATTGTAGATCCCCATTAGGATGAGCTCCATGCCTGGCAATGCCATCCAGTGTGCTACTTGTGCAATGTATGCGGTCCTTGATCAGCCGATCGAGGATGCATACTTTTGTGCAAGATGCGTGCACGTCGCACATTTAGAAGCCTAAATGGACAACTGGCAACACTGAGAGCCATTGACATCATGGAACGGAGTTTGGTGCTCACTGAGCAGGCATTCGCTGAGGTAGAGGCGGGGGCGGATGGTAGTACGGAAGTGCAGGGGGAGCAGGCAGCTAGCTGGGTAACAGATAGAAGGAGACGTAGAGGAAAGAGAACCAGGGAGGCTAGTCCTGAACTGGCACAACCCAACAAGTCTGCAACATTGGCAGATGAGGGGGATGCCATTACAGAGCCAGCACCGCTGCAGCACGACACGCCTTCTGAACGCCAGGGGGATGACTGCTCCAGTGAGACGGGGACGGGGAGCGCAGGGCAGGCTAGACAGGTTCTAGTGGTGGGGGACTCAATTATTAGGGGGACAGAGAGGGCAATCTGCCATAAAGACCAGGATCGTCGAACGGTGTGTTGTCTTCCTGGCGCTCGAGTTCGGCACATCGTGGATCAGATTGACAGATTACTGGGAGGGGCTGGTGAGGATCCAGCGGTTATGGTGCACGTTGGCACCAATTAACAAATTAGAGGTCAATGGAGGGCCCTCAAAAATGATTTCATGGACTTAGGGTCCAAGCTTAGGGCACGGACCTCCAGGGTAGTTTTCTCAGAAATACTACCTAAACCTAAGGCGACACTAGAAAGGCAGCAGGATTTTAGGGAGGTAAACAAGTGGCTCCGGAGTTGGTGTAAGAAGGAGGGTTTTGGGTTCCTGGAGAACTGGGCTGACTTTGCTGTCGGCTACAGGCTCTACCATAGGGACGGGCTGCATCTTAATGGGGGGGTGCAGCTGTGCTGGGGGAGAAGATGGCTAGAAGGTTGGAGGAGTGTTTAAACTAGGTACTGGGGGGAGGGCAAAAAGAGAAATAGTGGGGTAGTCAGTGTAGCTAGCGACCTGGGTCTAAGCAATGGGAATGGGGGTCGAGCTGGAGGAGGGGTTAATACAGTTGGAACTGTCAGATCAGCCTATAGTACCATTAGCAGCAAAACAAACTTAAAGAACAAAAAAAACTGTATAAATTGTATGACCACGAATGCAAGAAGTCTGATCGGTAAAGTGGGTGAGCTTGAAGCGAGAATGACTGATGAAAACTATGATATATATCGGAATAACGGAAACATGGTTGGATGATAAGTGCGATTGGGGGGCGAATTTGCAGGGGTACAATCTCTTCAGAAGAGACCGTGGGAACCAGAAAGGGGCAGGGGTATGTCTGTATGTTAAATCATACTTAAAGCCGAGACTACAGGAAGATATAGGTGTAGGAGATGAACACGTTGAATCTCTGTGGGTAGAAATACAAGGAGAAAAAAATAACAAAATCCTGATAGGGGTTTTCTATAGACCACCAAAAGCAGCAGAAGAAACTGAAACCTTACTACTAAGGCAGATAGAAGAGGTGTCAAACCGCAATGAAGTAATTATCATAGGGGACTTTAATTATCCGGATATAATATGGGAAAATGAGACCTGCAAATCTTACAGGGGTGAAAAGTTCTTGAGAACAATTAAAGATAACTACCTTACCCAACTTGTGCAGGAACCAATTAGAGCGAGGGCCACTCTGGACTTAGTACTAACTAACAAACCGGACCGAATAAAGGGGGTACAGGTTGAGGGGCACTTGGGGAACAGTGACCACAATATAATCAACTTCCAGCTGTCATTCAATAAGAAGCCTCATCAGGGAGCGACAAATAAACTTAACTTTAGTAAAGCAAAATTTGATGAGCTTAGAACTACTATCGGTAACATTAATTGGGACAACATCCTCAAAAATATCAGTACAGAGGACAAATGGGAAAAGTTCAAAAGGATCCTAATCACCTCATGTGAGCAGTTCATTTCCTTTAAAAATGAAAGAACTTCGAGTAAAAGGAAACCAATGTGGCTCGACAAGACGGTAAGGGGGGCAATAAATGAAAAAAAGAAAGCGTTCAAACTACTAAAAAACAAGAAGGCAGCGAAGAAGCGCTAAACTTGTACAGGGGAAAAAATAAAATATGCAAAAATACGATCAAAATTGCTAAGGAGGAGGCAGAAAGACTGATTGCCAAAGAGAGCAAAAACAACCCCAAACTATTTTTCAACTATATTAACAGCAAAAGGATTTGCACTGAGAGCACTGGCCCTTTAGCAAATAATGCAGGACAAATTATTGAAGATGATGGAGGGAAGGCAAATCTATTAAATAGTTTCTTCTCAAGCATATTCACAAAAGAAAAGGAAATGCCACACAAGATGCAGGGGAATAAAATGAACCCCTCACAAAATATCTCATACCTAATGCAGAAGGAAGTGCGGAACCGGTTAAAGAAGATTAAAATTGATAAATCACCAGGCCCAGATGGAATACACCCAAGGGTACTAAGGGAACTAAGTGATGTGATAGCTAGGCCACTTTATCTAATATTTGTGGATACTATCAAGACCGGGATTGTACCATTGGATTGGCGCATTGCCAACGTGGCTCCAATTTACAAAGAGGCGACCAAAAGTGAGCCTGGTAACTACAGGCCGGTAAGTCTCACTTCAGTAACGGGAAAAATATTCAAGGGGTTTCTGAGAGACGCCATCGAAGAGAACCTCAAGGAGAACAACAGGATAACTCCTCACCAGCATGGGTTCATGAAGGGTCGATCATGTCAGACCAATCTGATCAGCTTCTACGATGAAGTAAGCTCTAGGCTGGACCTGGGAGAGGCTATTGATCTTGTATATCTGGACTTCTCTAAAGTATTTGACACTGTGCCGCATAATAGGTTAATATACAAAATGAGACAGCTTGGATTGGGTGAAAACGTGTGTATCTCCATGATAGAAAGCAGAATAAATAGTTTGTACTCTGAATGGGTCACAGTCGCTAGTGGGGTGCCACAGGGTTCAGTATTAGGCCCCATTCTGTTCAATATATTTATTAACAACCTGATAGAGGTAATAAATGCAATAAACCTGATAATCAATGCAGCTCTCGATGAACCAATGCGATGGCTGTGATTGGTTCATCCAGCGCTGCATTGATTGGCTGAGCAGTGCTCGAGAACCAATCATAGAATGATTGAGTTGGAAGGGACCTCCAGGGTCACCTGGCCCAACCTCCTGCTCAGTGCAGGATTCACTAAATCATCCCAGACAGATTTGTCCAGCCTTTGTTTGAACATTTCATTGAAGGAGAACTCACCACCTCCCGTGGTAGCCTGTTCTACTTGAAATGGCTCAGGGACGTGGACCGAGGCTGCTAGGTAAGTATAATAAAACATTCTCCAAAAATAAGACCTAGTACGTCTTTTGGGGGGAAAATTAATATAGGACAGGTTCTTATTTTGGGGGAAACGTGGTATTAACATCATTATCTTTTTATATCTTTAATAAAAAATTTATAAGTATTTGTGCCAAGTGCAACTCTATGATAAAATGACACCGGTCTCTAACATGTACACTAAATAAACAATAACGGTTATGCAGTAGCAGTGAGCTGTTTCTATACACCAATAAGGAGCCTATCAGAAGGGTACTGCTAAGGAATGAGCAATTCCCTACCAAAGGAGAGAGACAGGTCTCCAAAAAGCATAGCAATGTGTGGATCTGACAGACCACTATCTAGGCCAAGTGTGACATAACACAGTTATTTCTACAATCACCATACAGTATATGCAAGATGCTACAGACCAGGGAATCATGCTCCTTTCATCTGACAAGATAGTTTGGGATACATTTTCTGCATACTAGTCAAGCTGAGATGGACTGCAGTGAGCTATAATGCTAACTCAGTCAAGATGCTTGTGAGGACTCAAACCCAGGAGCTCTACCTGCTGAGCCATTTAGCCCTTTGGACAGCTCCCCTGCATAACCTTAGCCTTGTTCCCAGCTCCTGCTATCCAGACCCTGTTTTAGCTCCGCCCTGTTCCTAAGTTGGACATACTATCAAACCTGGGCTTGTTCCTCCTTTCTTGCACAATAATTGAGCCCTCATACTTTAAACTAGCTCCTTCAAAAACCTGCTCTTTCGAAAATAAGATTGTTGTCCATGTACCAACCACCGGCTTGTTTCCTGACTATGTCTCTACTTAAATCCTCTGTACTGCATCACCCTCTCCATGTACCAACCCCTGGCTTGCCTGACCCTGTTGCCTACCCTTGCTGGCTACGACCTGACACTCCAATCTAGTGCCTGAATGCAACAGTACTTTTTCCCACTTCTCTAACTCCTACAGGTGTACAAATAGATCAATAACTACTGGCCAGTGGTGCATAAACACTACTGACATCAATGTTCTTATAACGGATTTTACATGTCTCTTAGTGTCTTCAGCAATCCATGAGCGCGGCTGTTTTTTTTTTTTGATCATTAGAAATATACCTTATAGAGAAGTAAGCAGTAACATTTTCTTCAATTACATGGCATTGTAACTGATGATCACATGATCACTTCCAGTCAAAGAGGACCTAAAAAAACAGGAAACCACTGTGACACAACTTGTGACCTTTCCTACATATTTGTTAATAGTGTAAACAGGTCTATTAATGCAAACCCAAAATCCTATCAAACAAATATAACATTCATTTTTGGGTCTATTTTAGGAGTCTTACATATTTGATGGGTCTGGTATAGTGGTACTCTGCAAATGAGAAACAATTTTAATGTAATTACTAGAGATGAGCGAACACCAAAATGTTCGGGTGTTCGTTATTCGGAACGAACTTCCCGCGATGTTCGAGGGTTCGTTTCGAACAACGAACCCCATTGAAGTCAATGGGCGACCAGAGCATTTTTGTATTTCGCCGATGCTCGCTAAGGTTTTCATGTGTGAAAATCTGGGCAATTCAAGAAAGTGATGGGAATGACACAGAAACGGATAGGGCAGGCGAGGGGCTACATGTTGGGCTGCATCTCAAGTTCACAGGTCCCACTATTAAGCCACAATACCGGCAAGAGTGGGCCCCCCCCCCCCCTCCCAACAACTTTTACTTCTGAAAAGCCCTCATTAGCATGGCATACCTTTGCTAAGCACCACACTAGCTACAACAAAGCACAATCACTGCCTGGATGACACTCCGCTGCCACTTCTCCTGGCTTACATGCTGACCAACCGCCCCCCCTCCCCCCCACAGCGCACACCAAAGTGTCCCTGCGCAGCCTTCAGCTGCCCTCATGCCACGCCACACTCATGTCTATTTAGAAGTGCGTCTGCCATGAGGAGGAACCGCAGGCACACACTGCAGAGGGTGGGCACGGCTAGGCAGCGACCCTCTTTAAAAGGTGCGGGGCGATAGCCCACAATGCTGTACAGAAGCAATGAGAAATAGAATCCTGTGCCACCGCCATCAGGAGCTGCACACGTAGGCATAGCAATGGGGAACCTATGTGCCACACACTATTCATTCTGTCAAGGTGTCTGCATGCCCCGGGCTTTTTAATTCATAGACACAGGCAGGTACAACTCCCTATTGTGAAGTCCCTGTGGACCGACAGCATGGGTGGCTCCCTGGAACCCACCGGCGGTACATAGAAATATCCCATTGCATTGCCCAACACAGCTGAGGTAGTAATGTCGTGCTTAATGCAGGTGGGCTTCGGCCCACACTGCATGCCCCAGTCAGACTGGGGTTCTTTAGAAGTGGACACATGTAGGTTAAACTCCCTGTGGACCCACTGCCTGGGTGGGTGCCAGGAAGCCACCGGCGGTACATAGAAATATCCCATTGCATTGCCCAACACAGCTGAGGTAGTAATGTCGTGCGAAATACAGGTGGGCTTCGGCCCACACTGCATGCCCCAGTCAGACTGGGGTTCTTTAGAAGTGTACAGATGTATTAAAAACTCCGTGTGCACCTACAGCATGGGTGGCTCCCTGGAACCCACCGGCGGTACATAGAAATATCCCATTGCATTGCCCAACACAGCTGAGGTAGTAATGTCGTGCTTAATGCAGGTGGGCTTCGGCCCACACTGCATTCCCCAGTCAGACTGGGGTTCTTTAGAAGTGGACACATGTAGGTTAAACTCCCTGTGGACCCACTGCCTGGGTGGGTGCCAGGAAGCCACCGGCGGTACATAGAAATATCCCATTGCATTGCCCAACACAGCTGAGGTAGTAATGTCGTGCGTAATACAGGTGGGCTTCGGCCCACACTGCATGCCCCAGTCAGACTGGGGTTCTTTAGAAGTGTACAGATGTATTAAAAACTCTGTGTGCACCTACAGCATGGGTGGCTCCCTGGAACCCACCGGCGGTACATAGAAATATCCCATTGCATTGCCCAACACAGCTGAGGTAACGTCAGCTGTAATGCAGGTGGGCTAAAAATTAATTTGATTACACTGTAGGCGAGGGCCCACAAAAATTGCTGTATCAACAGTACTAATGTACATCCCAAAAATTGGCCATGGCCAGCCAAGAGGGCAGGTGAAACCCATTAATCGCTTTGGTTAATGTGGCTTAAGTGGTAACTAGGCCTGGAGGCAGCCCAGTGTAACGAAAAATTGGTTCAAGTTAAAGTTCCAACGCTTTTAAGCGCATTGAAACTTATAAAAATTGTTCAGAAAAATTATTTGAGTGAGCCTTGTGGCCCTAAGAAAAATTGCCCGTTCAGCGTGATTACGTGAGGTTTCAGGAGGAGGAGCAGGAGGAGGAGGAGGAATATTAGACACAGATTGATGAAGCAGAAATGTCCCCGTTTTGGATGGTGAGAGAGAACGTAGCTTCCATCCGCGGGTGCAGCCTACGTATTGCTTACGTATCGCTGCTGTCCGCTGGTGGAGAACAGAAGTCTGGGGAAATCCAGCCTTTGTTCATCTTGATGAGTGTTAGCCTGTCGGCACTGTCGGTTGACAAGCGGCTACGCTTATCTGTGATGATTCCCCCAGCCGCACTAAACACCCTCTCCGACAAGACGCTAGCCGCAGGACAAGCAAGCACCTCCAGGGCATACAGCGCTAGTTCAGGCCACGTATCCAGCTTCGACACCCAGTAGTTGTAGGGGGCAGAGGCACCACCTGGGTAGACTCCTCAAAATTACCAAGGACATGGCAGATGTCTGCCAACCAGGCCCACTCTTCTGAAAGGAATTGAGGAGGCTGACTCCCACTGCGCCGCCCATGTTGGAGTTGGTATTCGACTATAGCTCTACGTTGTTCATAGAGCCTGGCCAACATGTGGAGCGTAGAGTTCCACCGTGTGGGCACGTCGCACAGCAGTCGGTGCACTGGCAGCTTAAAGTGATGTTGCAGGGTGCGCAGGGTGGCAGCGTCCGTGTGGGACTTGCGAAAATGTGCGCAGAGCCGGCGCGCCTTTACGAGCAGGTCTGACAAGCGTGGGTAGCTTTTCAGAAAGCGCTGAACCACCAAATTAAAGACGTGGGCCAGGCATGGCACGTGCGTGAGGCTGCCGAGCTGCAGAGCCGCCACCAGGTTACGCCCGTTGTCACACACGACCATGCCCGGTTGGAGGCTCAGCGGCGCAAGCCAGCGGTCGGTCTGCTGTGTCAGACCCTACAGCAGTTCGTGGGCCGTGTGCCTCTTATCGCCTAAGCTGAGTAGTTTCAGCACGGCCTGCTGACGCTTGCCCACCGCTGTGCTGCCACACCGCGCAACACCGACTGCTGGCGACATGCTGCTGCTAACACATCTTGATTGCGAGACAGAGGAGGAGGAGGAGGAGGGTGCTTTAGTGGAGGAAGCATACACCTCCGCAGATACCACCACCGAGCTGGGGCCCGCAATTCTGGGGGTGGGTAGGACATGAGCGGTCCCAGGCTCTGACTCTGTCCCAGCCTCCACTAAATTCACCCAATGTGCCGTCAGGGAGATGTAGTGGCCCTGCCCGCCTGTGCTTGTCCACGTGTCCGTAGTTAAGTGGACCGTGGCAGTAACCGCGTTGGTGAGGGCGCGTACAATGTTGCGGGAGACGTGGTCGTGCAGGGCTGGGACGGCACATCGGGAAAAGTAGTGGCGACTGGGAACTGAGTAGCGCGGGGCCGCCGCCTCCATGATACTTTTGAAGGACTCCGTTTCCACAACCCTATACGGCAGCATCTCAAGGCTGATGAATTTTGCTATGCGGACGATTAACGTTTGAGCGTGCGGGTGCGTGGTGGCGTACTTGCGCTTGCGCTCCAACAGTTGCGCAAGCGACGGCTGGACGGTGCGCTGAACTACACTGCTGGATGGGGCCGAGGACAGCGGAGGTGAGGGTGTGGGTGCAGGCCAGGAGACGGTAGTGCCTGTGTCCTGAGAGGGGGGTTGCATCTCAGTGGCAGGTTGGGGCACAGGGGGAGAGGCAGGGGTGCAAACCGGAGGCACTGAACGGCCTTCGTCCCACCTTGCGGGGTGCTTGGCCATCATATGTCTGCGCATGGTGGTGGTGGTGAGGCTGTTGGTGTTGGCTCCCCGGCTGAGCTTTGCGCGACAAAGGTTGCACACCACTGTTCGTCGGTCGTCAGGCGTCTCTGTGAAAAACTGCCAGACCTTAGAGCACCTCGGCCTCTGCAGGGTGGCATGGCGCGAGGGGGCGCTTTGGGAAACACTTGGTGGATTATTCGGTCTGGCCCTGCCTCTACCCCTGGCCACCGCACTGCCTCTTGCAACCTGCCCTGCTGATGCCCTTGACTCCCCCTCTGAAGACCTGTCCTCCTGAGTAAGCGTTGCACACCAGGTGGGGTCAGTCACCTCATCGTCCTGCTGCTCTTCCTCCGAATCCTCTGTGCGCTGCTCCCTCGGACTTACTGCCCTTACTACTACCTCACTGCAAGACAACTGTGTCTGATCGTCATCGTCCTCCTCACCCACAGAAAGTTGTTGAGACAGTTGGCGGAAGTCCCCAGCCTCTTTCCCCGGACCCCGGGAACTTTCGAATGGTTGGGCATCAGTGACGATAAACTCCTCTGGTGGGAGAGGAACCGCTGCTGCCCAATCTAAGCAGGGGCCCGAGAACAGTTCCTGGGAGTGTTCCCGCTCCTGAGCAGGTGTCATTGTAGTGGAGTGAGGAGGCTGGGAGGAAGGAGGAGCAGCAGACAGAGGATTCGGATTTGCAGCAGTGGACGGCGCAGAACTGCGGGTTGACGATAGGTTGCTCGAAGCACTTTCTGCCATCCAGGACAGGACCTGCTCACACTGCTCATTTTCTAATAACCGTCGCCCGCGTGGACCCATTAATTGGGCGATGAATGTGGGGACACCAGAAACGTGCCTCTCTCCTAATCGCGCAGCAGTCGGCTGCGACACACCTGGATCAGGAGCTCGGCCTGTGCCCACACCCTGACTTGGCCCTCCGCGTCCTCGGCCGCGTCCACGTCCTCTAGGCCTACCCCTACCCCTCAGCATGCTGTATTACCAGTGATTTGATTTCACAGGCAGCTAATAAATTGGCACAAGACTGCAGGCCAAATATATTTTTTTCCCTTTTTTGAAAACGAAAGGCCCCACTGCCTCTAGTGAATGTATAATCTAAGTTTAATAACTGTGCTGTTTTCCTGCTAATGTGTCACAGAACGTGAGGGTAGCAGAGTTATTAACTGTGGCAGAGCAGGTATTTTTTTTTCCCAATTAAGGAAAGCAAATGGCAAAGCCAGGAGTAAAACGTAGCTGGGTGCGTCTGATTTTTACAGGTTGCACACGCAGCCGACACGTGTCCACCGGCGTTAGGACGGACAGAGGCAGGACAAATAGAATTATTTTCCGTTTTTTTGCACCAAAAGGCAGCACTGCGTATATTCTATGAACATGAGAAGTTTAATAACTGTGCTGTTTTCCTGCTAATGTGTCACAGAACGTGAGGGTAGCAGAGTTATTAACTGTGGCAGAGCAGGTATTTTTTTTCCCAATTAAGGAAAGCAAATGGCAAAGCCAGGAGTAAAACGTAGCTGGGTGCGTCTGATTTTTACAGGTTGCACACGCAGCTGACACATGTCCACCGGCGTTAGGACGGACAGAGGCAGGACAAATAGAATTATTTTCCGTTTTTTTGCACCAAAAGGCAGCACTGCGTATATTCAATGAATAATAACTGTGTTGTGGCCCTGCCTATACAATTCTTTCCCTGCAGTATCAATGGAGGGTGCAATACTCTGCAGAGGCGATTTTGAGAAGCAAAAAAAAATGCAGCACAGCTAACAGCAGCCTGGACAGTACTGCACACTGATAAATATGGCCCTAGAAAGGACCGTTGAGGTTCTTGAAGGCTACACTCACTCCTAACACTCTCCCTGCCTATGCAGCACTTCTGTCCCTAATGCCGGGTGCAACGCTCTGCAGAGCCGATTTTGAGAAAAAAAAAATTTGCCACTGCTAACAGCAGCCAACACACAGCTATCAGTGGCCCTAATAAGGACCTTTGGGGGGTCTTGAAGCCTACACTAACTACCATTTTTTTCCCTACAGCAGCTCCGGTACAAACAGCACTGTCCCTCATCTAACTCACACGGCATCTGAGGCGAACCGCGGGAGGGGCTGACTTTTATGTTCGGGTGACACCTGATCTTCCCAGCCACTCACAGCAGGGGGGTGGTATAGGGCTTGAACGTCACAGGGGGAAGTTGTAATGCCTTCCCTGTCTTTCAATTGGCCAGAAAAGCGCGCTAACGTCTCAGGGAAGGAAGTGAAAGTAACCAGAACACCGCATGGTGTTCGTTACGAATAACGAACATCCCGAACACCCTAATATTCGCACGAATATCAAGCTCGGAAGAACACGTTCGCTCATCTCTAGTAATTACCACTGCTAAAAAGAACAATCAGTGCATTAGGAAAAACTGGCACGTGACATATTGTGGTCAGTAACACAGTACCATGTGGTGTTTACACGATGATGTGTTCTCAGATAATGTGCTGAGCTCTCCACTGCACAGCAGAAGGCAACACTTTGCAGTCATGAGTAAATGTGGTGACTTGAGTGACTTTGACTGTGGGTAGATTTTTGATGCCTAGATATGTGGTGCCAGTATTTCTGAAAAGATTGTCTGTCCCTGAACCAAGAGTGAACCAAGACTGATTGAACCATGAACAGACATTTCACAGAAGATCACACAGAGGCACGACACATGTTGTTGATCCTAGAGGCGACTGTTGAGTGGTGCATCTGGTATCTCAGCAATAGCATGCCACAGTGGACCAACTGACCCAGGAGTACAACAGTGGAGAAGTTAGACAAATTTCTTCAATGGCCATGCAGCGTACCTTGCATTGACTGGAATTTAATAGCTGAAGACCAACAAGAGTGACCATGAGGACCCAACATCATTGTCAACAACACCTTGCATGAGCTCAGGAAAGACGCCACTGGACCTTAAACATACGGCAGAAGGTAACCTGGAGTGACAAGTTCTGTTTCTTGCTGATCCATCCAGATAGCCAAGTCACTATCTGGCATAAACGGTCTGAAGCCAAATACCATAGGTGCACAGTTGGGGTTCAACAGAACGGTGGTGCTGGTGTCATTGTCTGGGGAGCATTTTCCTGGTATGGTTTAGGACTGTTGCTCATCATACCACAAACCTTGAATGGTAAATGCTACAGGGACTTGTTAGTTGACCACCTCCACCCATATCTTCAGGAAGTCTTCCCTGGCTACAGTGCCATATTTCAACAGGACAATGCTCCGTGTCATGGAGCTTGGATCACTGGAGAGAGGTTGGAGGAACATTACAATGAATTCTCCACACTGCCTTGGCCCCCAAACTCCCCTGACTGTAATACCATTGGGAAATGCTGGAAAAGGCTATGAGATCTTCTCTCACTTATCCGCAAAACGTGCACCAACCAACAAAGCTTCTGCAGCGGGCTTGGGTAAAGTTGAGTATGGAGGATGTTCGCCATCTTGTAGTATCTGTTCCCCAACATCTGAAAGCTGTGATTGCTCAAAAAGGTGGACCAACCTGTTATTGAGAAGGTGTTCCTCATGGAGTAATCATTTAGTGTATAATCGTTGCCCCAGGTGAAGGAAAGCTTAGCTATAGTTCTGTGTTACACATTTTGAATTATGCCCAGGAGCTTCAAGTTACATCTCTGGTGGTGAACGGTCACTAATAACATTACATGGGCCAAACAGACCCCGAATGTCATCCATTAACAGTTTATTTTATTTTACCGATCCACCTGCATAAGGGAATCTTCTCATAACCGTTTTTGCGCAAGTTTCAGCGCACGCTTACTACAGAGAATAGAACTAATTGATTTCAATTGGCTCATTCTCATAAAGGGGTTTTGTGCATGCATTTTGCATGCACGGGAAAAAGTAGGACCTGCTCTACTTTCCTGTGTTTTGTGAAGTCCCTAAGGGAGGTCAAAAATATGCGAGGGGAAAGGTTAGACACTGCGCAAAACACAGGGAAAAGAACACATCTGAAGCTCATTAAGCTTTAAATAGCCATGAAATCCACAGAAAAGGTGTGTCATGGGCGCATATGAACTGGCTTTGCTTGCGCAAAAAATACAGTACTGTGCGCAGTGACACGCGCAACACACAGATTATGTACCTCTTCTAACCTCGTTCAAGCACAAATACGGTGCACTGCGACCAGCCTATTTGCGCATGTGGTCGTGTGAAGCCAGCCGCCCAAAGTGTCAGTCTTCACTGCAGTCCTGGAATTCCCATCCTCCATGAGGACGATGAATTGAGTGAAAACAGATACTAAAAAAAACAGTAGCCAATTAATGCATAAAACATGTGGTCGTCATTAGGAGACCATGTAACTACAAGCCAGGGGGCCTCTCGGAATATCAGTCAAGAATAATATCAATGCCATGTGCCAGTGTAAACCACATATACTCCAGAACTAAAAATATAAATGTGTGCGGAGGAGTTTTATAAATCCCACTTTTGCTTGTAAAGTACAAATGTTAAAATGGAAAAACTTTTAAAATTTCAGGGAATATATGTTGTAAATCTCGTTGTGTCTTTTTTGTTTGTATTAGAGCAAAAATAAATCACTTTTTGTTGACTTAACCGTAAGGACCGGAACTTTTAACACATTCTAATTATAGGGCAGTGGGTTCTGGTGGCGCCGTGGCACTGCCTTGCTTCTGTTTTTGTAGTGTACCGCTTTGCAGAATATGACCTGGAATTATTAGTAGTAGCTAAACCCACTGCAGGAGAAACTGTGCCAAATATATTAATATTGCATGTGGTATAATAAACTTACAAATCTGTAGACCTATTAGACTAATTTCTCTTGCATCCCCAGCTTATAGCTGGCGTACATATACACCTATAATTTAGCGTATTTTACAACTGTTGTTAGTCCCACCCAGAGGTGTCGTGGGAGGGGGTGCAGAAGTAACAGTCACACCTGGGCCGTAATGGTTCACTAGTCTTCCTCCCCATGAAAAGACACCAGAGTTAGGGTAGTTTCACATATGCGTCTGTCCCTCAGTCTTCGTTTTACGTTTTTTTTAATTATAAAAAACTGAAGCAAACTGGACCCATAAAGAGAATTACATTTTTTTACTCTCCGTTTGGGTACAGTTTCACTCCGTTCCATTTGCTTTCAGTTTTTCTGAACAGAAGAAAAAAACATAGCTTGCAGCATCATTGCTCCCGTCCAAAAAAAGCGAATGAAAAGCACTTTTTCATTTAGTTTTTTGTATTGAAGTCAATGACCAAGGGAAGCAAACTGAAGGATACTTTTTATCAGTACACTGCCAAGCAAAATGATGATGATGATGATTATCTATTCAGTCAAGGCCGACTTACGGTCACTTAATGGATCATCGTTCTCCATGTTTTCCTATCCTTGACTGCTTGTTTCAGTTCTTCAATGTTCCTGTTTGTATCTGCTTTGATTGTGTTCAGTCAGCCTGTTCTTTGGCATCCTCTTCTTCATGACTCACTATCTGTGCCAAGCATCAAAGTTGTTTCCAGACAGTTGGCTCGCATGATATGTCCAAAGTATGAGAGCCACTGTTTAGTGATTTTGCCATCTAGCGATATTTTTGGTTTGATACGCTCTAGGACCATCTTGTTAGTGAGCATTGCTGACCATGGTATATGCAGCATTCTTTTCCAGCACCATAGTTCTCAAGCATCAATTCTTCTTCTATCTGCTTTCCTGAGTGGCCAACTTTCGCATGCGTATATGGAGATCGGAAACACGATCATTTAGCAATGCTAATATCTTTGCTCTTCAATATCCTTGCCATTCTTTCCATTGCACTTCGGCCAAGTGCAATTCTTCATTTGATTTCTGGTTCTGATTCTCCATTGTTGTCAATATTGGATCCAAGGATGAGGATATATTTAACTGCCTCAATTTATTCATTGCTGATTTTTTGACATGGACTGTACCATTACTTGCTGTTGTCATTATCTTTGATTTCTTTATGTTGAGGTACAGCCCCATGTGCTCACCTTTTTCTTTAACAAAAGCAAAACAATAGGTGACCTCAGAGGGACAGGGAGGGGGAGGGAAGAGAAGAGTAGACCAGAAAAAAGGAGGGGGAGGGAGAAGCCTAGCCACCGTCCACCAGCCAGAATTGTGTATTGCGTGCATTGTGCTGGCTTGGAAGAAGAGCTGTGGCAAACCTTCCAGAGTGAAACTTCTTGAGTGTGCATGGACCTGCATATCCAATAATTAGCTACTCTGCCCCCTAAAAATGTATTTGCATACATCAGTTCTGCTTCAGTTTGTAATCAGTCCACATTCTGTGAAAAACTGATCAGTTTTAAAAGGACTCCAAATGCAGGTGTAAAACCACTCTTATAAATTGCACATTCCTGTCGAAATTGATGTCAAAAGTGACAACTTTTGTGCACATCATGTACTCATTTTTTTAAAATACTTTGAGAATTCTGGCCCAATTTGTTTAGTAAGCCTCACCCAAACAAAAAAAAACTCTATGGGCCACATTTATTACTGGTGTTGCCCCAGAATTCATTTGTTAGCTGTACCTTTTTTTGGTGCAAATCAACTTTATTGTTGATTTTCACCAAAAAGAACAGATATTACTCTTAATCCACTTTTCTAAAGTGTCTAGAAAAGTGGGAGGAGGTTGAGTGAAATGAGCGTTTTAGAGACATTCATGACATGTGACTTTTTAAAATGTCACAATATTTATCGCAGTCTCACTCCAGTGACTCCACCTCTCTAGGCATAAGGGCTTATTCACACGTCCGTATATCGGCCGGATTTTTGAGGAAGCAGGCCGGGCCGGGAGCAGAGCAATGAGCTCCCGCCCCCTCTCCGCCCTCTCTCTGCCCCTCACCACTATTTACAATGGGAGGGGGCGGAACTTAGCTCCCCTCCCGCCCCCTGCAGAAAGGGACACCCTATATCGTCCGGGTGTGAAAACCCGGCCAATATACGGATGTGTGAATAAGCCCTCAGAATGCAACAAATTTATCAACATAGTGGCTCATTTGATAAATTTGTTGCATTTTTAGGGCGCCCACCCACTGGCGATTTTTTTTTCTTTGCGTTTTGCGTTTTTCCTGTAGAGCAATTAGAATTGAATGTACTCCTGTCCACTGGCGTTTTGCGTTGCGTTGCGTTTTTTAACATAGGAACTGTCAGTTGCATATGTGTCCTTATTTTTCTCCTAATGCACCCATGAAAGTCAATGGAAATTAATGGAAAAGCCGCGAAAACGCGGCAAAAAACGCCGGGAAAAACGCCGCGAAAACGCGGCGTTTTTCACACACGAAAATCGCAAACGCCAGTGGGTGGGCACCCTTAAACTGGAAAAGGGGAAAAAAGCTGCCAGGAAACTGGTGATAAATACCCCCTTTATCTTTATATGAAATCGGAGGCACATGGAGGCACCATTTAAGTCACATATAAACAGACCTATAAGGGACCTTCAAAAGTATGGAATATTTCTGCAAGACGCAGCTAAAGAAACAAAAAATTTGGTCCCAAAACCTGCATGTATACATTGTGGGTTATGAACCAGCAATCTGCAATAGAAGATTAAGCTGCGCCTGTACATATATCTTAGTTGCACATGTGAAAGGTTCCTAGGGGACTTTCTACACAGGATGGAATTACACAGCAGAATGAAGCCAAATCTGCAGCTGCGGAATTCCACACAACATTCTGCAAGTCTAACTATGGATTTTGATGTGGAATTGCCGGCAGTTTTTAAACCATTTTCAATTCTGCATCGAAATCTGCAACTAGCCCTAAGGCTGGGTTCACACGGGGCGGATTCCCGACAGAAATCCCGCGGTTTGGCTGCAGCGAAAAACCGCGAGATTTCCGCCGGGAGAACCACAGCTTCAAAACCCGTAGCGGTTTTGAAGCAGCCCGGCCGCTCGCTCTTCCGCTGCGGTCGGCGCTCCCATAGAGAAGAGCGCGGCCGCAGCAGGAAAAAGAAAATGAACATACTGCGGTCGGCAAATCCGCGCCACAGCAGCGGCTTCTGCCAGCTCAGCCGCAGCGGATTTGCTGTCCCGTGTGGACGAGATTTCTGAGAAATCTCGTCCACATGGCTGGCTAATCCCGGGATTAGCAGCCGCATGCAGATTTGCCATGGCGAAATTCCGCATGGAATTTCCGCGTCAAATCTGCCCCGTGTGAACCCAGCCTAAGGGACGCTTTACAAGTGTGGAATATTTCTGCAAGACGCATCAAAATTTGCATGCATACATGTGAATTATAAAGCCGAAATTCGTGCATCTTGCAAAAATATTCTGCACGTCCCTTCACATGGGTGAAATTAGCCAGCCCTACTCACATAAAGACACGGCTTGATATGCTATTGCAGAAATCCTTCACAAAACCTTCAGATCTACTTGTGGATTTCGATGCAGAATTGATGGCAGAATGAAGCCATCTTTATTTCCACATCAAAATCCACAGGGAGGCTGCAGATTTTGGTGCAGAATTTATTGCATCTTTGTGTGTAATATGGGCTAAATCCGCCCATGTGTATGAGGCCAGGAGTTGTCCAGGATTAGAAAAATCTTTCACACGGGACAAAATTACGCCACGGAGAGCAGCCAAATCTGCAGCTGTGGAATTCAACACCAAAATCTGCAAGTCTAATAGTGAATTTTCATGCAGAATTGCAGGTTTTAAGCCATTTTCAATTCTGCATCTAAATCCACAGGTAGCCAACTTACATTGGTTTAGGGTGCATTCAGATGAGCGTGGTTTACATGCTGCTACAGCAATGAGTAAACCACGCTTCTATAGCAACCGATAGGAAGCGCTCACACAGAGCTTTTCTAGCAGTGCAGAATCTGCACTGGTAAAAAAGATAGGACAGTGAGTGCCAACTAGCCTGCCAGCTCCGTGCTGAGGTGTTGCCCATGGTGCTCACCACAGGCTCCTATGGGAGCCACGGCAGCACTCTTCTCGCAGCACGGACTTGTGAACGGGCTGCTTTGTGGAGCACGGAGCAGCTCATTCACTACAGAATTCCTGCATGTCAGAAGCGTGGATTACACGTTGCTGTAGCAGCGTCTAAACCATGCTTGTCTGAATGCACACTTATGGTGCATCATGAAGCCTATTCCATCCCATGTGAAAGGTCCCTTACAACAAAGAGCACCACACCTGTCCTTATCATTCACTGCTATGGAGCCTGTATGAACATGTATGGCGCTATTTCTAGAAAAAGGACCATCTTTTACTCACCCCAATAGCAGTGTAATGGCAGGTTGAGGATGGATTGCTATAGAGGTTGGGAGCCTACCAAAAAATCCCAAGAAACAATGACAGAATTGCTGTCCTTTCTCATTTCCCCCAAATAAAACGTACCTCAAATACATCGCATCCCACAAAATAACATTCACACAGCTACACTGAAAAATAAAAAACTTCTAGCTCCAAATATTACTGCATCCTAAAACTTGGCCGGTTCTGAAGAGGTTAAACGCTGGTCACAGATCTGAATGATTTGTTCAGTGTGTTCTTCGGGTTACAACATCACAGTTCTTTTTGAGGTTCTTTTTGACTCTGTAATTAGTGAGTCAGACCAGAAGAAAACCAAACTCTTTCCTTTGTGATGACAGGAGCTGAGAAAATGTGATTATTGTCCGGTAAATGACACATTACTCATCAATCCGCACCCCGACATATTAACAGGCGTCCGGGGAACAATAACGCCTATTCTCTCTTTCACTATTATACTGTACTCAGTGGGATGAACACATGACAATGACAAGGCGATCACTACTGATCTCCAGCCACCAAAACAGACTATTTTTATATTTGAGATTTTTCTTTAGTTTTTTTTCATTCTTTTATTTCTTAATTTGAGTGAACTTTTTGTTAAACAACTTGTTTTCCAGGAAAATAGTTGCTACATCGTTAAAGTAGATTATCTCATCTGTCTATATGCCTTAGGGCAGCTGCACACTGCAGAGCCGGATTCCGCATGCGGAATCCCGCAGTGGAATCTGGTTCTGCCAACAATGGAGGTCTGCACATACCTCTTTTAGCTGTACTGCGGATGGCCTGCACGGCGAGCCATCGGAAATGTGCAGTATAGCTTCTTTTTTTTTTTTTTTTTTTTAACTCCTGCTTTTTCCGTGTCATTGGTAGGCGATAATGCGGAAAAAGCAGGACTTTAAAGAAAAATCTGTGACCTTTCCACAATGTGATTGTGGAAGGGCCATGGCTTCTATTGATTTCAATGGAAACCGCTTGTACGGAATCTGCACAAAAATGGAGCATGCTGTGATTTTTCCTCCACTTACGGAAAGCCCAGTTGGTTTCCGCAAGTGTGGAGGAAGAATCCATTTCCCATAGCATGCTATAAGGCGCTATTTGCTGCGGATCCACGGTGCGGACGCCCGCCATGAATACCACAGCAAATATCTATCCGTTGGCAGGAGCCCTTATAAAGCAATATCTCTTGGTCTGTCTGACTTGGACTGTAGATGTATAAATTGGGCATTCACCCACTTGAATATCACATGTGACACTACATTTGTCCTGTAAAGCTGTGAACTAGCTGTTGTGCTGTTTTGGGGGATGTGGTTATCAGATAAATAGGAAATATATGTTGTTGATAAATGCCCACTTGAATATCACATGTGACACTACATTTGTCCTGTAAAGCTGTGAACTAGCTGTTGTGCTGTTTTGGGGGATGTGGTTATCAGATAAATATGAAATATATGTTGTTGATAAATGATGGATGGATGAAATATACATATTAACCCTTTGCAATCCAATTTTGGATTTAGGATTTCCTAGGGGACTTTCTCTTTCTGCCATTATACAATGGCGCCATCTGCTGGCTAGAGCCAGTACTGCGGTATGGGACATGCTGGAGAAGCCCAGACAACACAGCAGCGAGTAATATACAGTAAAAAATACCCTGCCGGACGTCTTCCGACATTGGAGCTGTACAGCCTTCAATCAGAATGTCTTCAGACGTCAGACAGTGGATTGGAAAGAGTTAAGTAGTCGTTTACTGATCCTGAGTTACAGCCTATAATATACTCCAGAGCTGCATTCACAATTCTGCTGACTCCTGAACAGAAAACTAGCCAAGATATCCTAGTGATATACTTCCCTTTCCTTTATCTCAACATAATTTGACATATTTGCTATTCAGGACTGTAGGAAAGCTGAGTGACACATTCTATGGGTGACCTCAATTGCAACCCAGCTCTCACAGAAACAGAAATGATGCAATGGCATATTTATATAGGTTTTCCAGGCAAATACTATTGATGACCTATCCTCAGGATAAGTTCAATAGTCGATCAGCTGCGGTCCGCCGCTTGCTGTCAGGACAGGCAACTGAATTCTGGATGTGAGTGGAGTGAGCCGAAGCATAAGAAAGTGCATTCGTAAGTAATTCTGTAAGAGCGGAAGCTGTTGCTCTGACCACTATATAGTGCCCGGGGCTTGTCACTAGAGGTGCAGCTGTCATTGATTTTATTGAGAGCTGCGCCTGCAGTTACAAGCGCCGGCCGCTACATAAGGGTCGGAACTAACTGCTTCCACACTGTACCTCTGTGTGTTGTGAAGCTGACAGCGGGTGCCCAATCAGCAGATTGGCCGGAGTTCCAAGCAGTGGACCCTAGCCAATCAACTATTGATGACCTATCCTCAGAATAGATCGTTAATAATATTTGCCTGGAAAATCCCTTTAACTACTGACTAATGAGAACAACTCTAGAATTAATGCTTACTGGTCATTTTTGTTTCTGTTTTATCGGAGCATAAAAGTTAAAAATAGGGTAAAACAGGAACTGGTTCTACCGTTTTTGCTTCTTGAAGTAAAGAAAATAATGAAGTTTAACAAAAATTGTGAAAATCACACTGCCTGCCAACTTTGAAACCTGGAGCACAGAACCTAAGTAGCACAGCTGTAATGGGGGAAGTGGGTGGAATCGTTATCCTCATCATCTCACACTCTGGCCACCACAACACACAACTGGCAAGGTTTTTCTTCTTCCATGATTCCCGTTCCTTTACTTAGTTTGGCTTCTGTCCCTGTACACCGCCTAATACAGAGCAGGTGCTGTCCTCCACATGTCACCCACCGCAATTATTTTCTATTTGAAGTTTTTCAAAGTGGAAGAATGAAGAAAAACCTCAAATATTGTGGTAATGGCCTCCCCTGGGGTGTAGATTTTCTGACCATCAGCACCAGGACTATGTTTGAAAAGAAAAGCCAGGTGTCAGGAAAAGTAAGGGACTTGAATCTCAACACATTCCAAGATATTCTAAGGCCATTTAGTGTCCAATAAATGTGAAAAACCTTTTAACCTCTCATTTTATATCACTGTTATCAGTGCTTGAGGATGCACTCCTGATCTCTACTGCTCTTCTACCTTTATGCCCCCATGACATCACTTTCTGCCACTAGCAATTATAAGAGTCAGGACAGAACTAAACAGCGATGAACGGACCCCATTGACTCTAATGGGATCCCTTCAGTTTCTGCTCAGTTACCCAGCTTTTAGACAGAAGGAAAAGTGCTGCATGCAGCACATTTTCTTCCGGTATTTTCAGCCGAATCTGCGGTGGAACCTACGACCAGGGGTTCCAATGCAGATGTGAAACTACCCTAAGCAGGGGCAAAGCATTAGGGAATGCAAAGATAACAGTCACATTCGAGTTCCAAAGGATCCCCTGCTACATAAGACACCAGTATTAACCCCCCCCCCCAACAGTCATATTAAATTTATAAAAACTAGGGATGAGCGAGTATACTCGCTAAGGCACTACTCGTCCGAGTAATTTGCTTTAGCCGAGTATCTCCCTGCTCGTCCCTGAAGATTCGGGAGCCGCCGCAGCTGACAGGTGAGGTGCGGCGGGGAGCGGGGCAGAGCGGGCGGGAGAGAGGGAGAAAGAGATCTCCCCTCCGTTCCTCCCCGCTCTCCCCCGCCGCTCCGCGGTGGCCCTCGAATCTTCAGGGACGAGCAGGGAGATACTCGTCTACAGCACATTACTCGAACGAGTAGTGCTTTAGCGAGTATACTCGCTCATCCCTAATAAAAACCCTCCCAAAAATGTCACTTTTTATTGTGGATTTTGAATTTATGTCTCATGTAAATATATTGGGTGCAGAACGTAGTTGTCTTAAAGACATTTTTAACACCTGTGTGACATAACTAATTTTAGCCTTAAGTACCGGTGAATCGTTTCCTCTTTTGTGTTCCAGTGGCCATAACATTTTTATTTTCTCATTAATGTAGCTGTAAGAAACCTTGTATTTTGCAGGAAGAGTTATGGTTTTTATAAGAACTCATTTCAGGTCCATATAATGTATCCAATAACTTTTATTATTGTTTTTTATCTAGGGACAATGGAAAATAAAAACTATTTTACTACTGTTTTCCAGGATTTATTCTTACAGCGTTCACCATGTGGCATAAATATTATGCTCCCTTTATATTATCCAAGTCATTACGATTATAATAACACCAAATTTAAGGAGATTTTATTATGTTTTACTGCTTTTGCACAATGTATACCTTTCTTTTTTTACACACAGACATTCCAAGAACAGAGAATTTTTTATTTTTCTGTCGACAAAGCCAGGCTTGTTTTCTGCAGGAGGACTTGTAGTTTTTTTATTGGTACTATTTTTAGGCATGTACAGCTTTTTGATTTTTTTTTTATTTGTGGTTGGGGGAAGAAAGATAAACAAAAAACAGCTATTTTGGAATTTTTTCTTTTTAGTCTTTTTATTTTAATTTACCATGCGGGATAAATATTGTAATATGTTACATTACAGGATGTTTAGATGCTGCATTGTTGACTGTAGGGATAAATGATACAGAGGAGTGGTTAGATGAGTAAGTCCTCATCACTTCACTCCTATTCCTTTTCTGGGAAAAAAAAGATGCAAATATGCTCTCTGATTGATTGATGACAAGAAAAATTCATGTCAACCCTCCTCTGAGACAGGCAGATATACAGGAGAATCACAGATCTAGGCTGTGTGCTCGCCCCCCCCCCCCCCCCCCCCTTCACCTTCTTTATGCTCTCTGCACAGGCTGAAAATTAATTGCTGTACAATCAGTATTCCCCACAGCACTTCAAACACCTGTGGATCCACTTCTATCAGTGCTACAGACATACTTCTGATGTCATTTAAAGACTATTGACTTGAAACAACCCCAAAACTGATAGAACCAGAGCTACAGCCATTTCAAATTGAACAAACTCTGTTTGTCCAAAACTGTAATGTCCTTTTCCTTTTTTTTCCTGCAGAAAAAACTGAGCTTGTCCTAAACTATAGGGGGGGTAAAAGTGTGTTACCATCTAGTAGAAACAGCGGACTGGCTTACCGACTTGGCACTGACTTAACATTACTCTGGTTGATTCACTCATCATAGCCTCCTTCAGTAGCCTCTACTCCCCGAGCATCCAACACTTCTGGCAGACCTAAGTGGCACTTAGGCAACAGCTCAGTAGTGCTGGCTTTGTCTCCTCTCTTGCCCACTGCTATTGCTCTGCATGTGTGCACACAGGTTATAAGCACGTTTTATACTTTGCTCATTGGGTAGGCACAAATTACCAGTAAATGGGTGTGGATTGTTGTGAAGGGGTATAGCTTAAATGCAATAACATGCACAAAAGTTGCACCATAATTTTGATATAAAATACTGGTGCAAAGTAAGCCAAACTATATGTGGTGGACAGTTACACAAAAATGCATTTTCAGGCTTCTTGGTCTAACTTCACACTTTTTCCTGAGCGTAGCACAGAATGCATCTTAGTCCTCCTTCACACGGGCGTCAAAGTCGTGCGATTTTGTCGCGTTGCTACATTGCTGCAACTCGCATGTATGAGAAGCCAATACTTTCCTATGAGTTCCTTCACACATGCAATGTTTTGTAGCATGCAACAACCCGACACAAAAACCTTGTGGGTCCGGCGAGATGCCCACGACACGCAAGGTTTTTTAGCCCATGTTTCCCTATGGAGCCTTCTTCTTTATCACATCGCAGGAAAACACAGTTTTCATGCGATGCAACTTTGACAGTAGCAAATGCTACTGTCAAAGCTATAGTTTAAGCCCTAACTGCAGAAAAAAAATACACATACATTACCTTAGACGTGCTGTCAGCCCGGCTGCATCTTCTCCCCCTCGTCAGCCAATCACAACCAGTGCTTCCAGGAGGCGAGGGTTTTTAAAACCCCGGCCAGAAAAGAAGAAGATCAATGCCGGGACCCAGGGAGAAGCAGCGGAGGCGCCCCAGACAGTGCAGGAGAGGAAATTTATACTTTTTTTTTCTTTTCTTCAGCTAATTTTCGGGGTAGGGCTTGTATTTTTTAAGCCCCCCTCCCACCCCCTCCAAAAAAAAAAATCATTGTATGTGATGCTACAAAGTCGCGTGACTTTGTAGCGTCACATGCAACTTTGCAGCGCTAGAAGATGCAGTGATATCATATAGGGCAACGATGCGATATCGCTGCGATTTTCTTGCGGTGATGCCGTGTCGCCCGTGTAAAGGGGGCCTTAAAGACATAATAGACGTGGTATAAGGCAAATAGCGATTTTTCGTACCAATTGAACACATTTGGCACATTTAGTTTAGTAAATCTCCTCATTGTGTGGCTTAAAACCATCACCATCTACAGCCATGTGTGCAGCGTCCCAAAGGGACACCCCGGGCACCTGGCACACATGTGGAGTTCGGACGGTTAAGTGATGACTTGTCATGGTGGCACTTACCAGACTCCTTTCCCTGGGGGTAACACACAGCCAAGGCCAGAGTGCAACTGCAGGCCTCCAAAGACAATCCTAGGATAGGGAATGCCAATAAACTGAATTAGGGGGGTAGTAGTTGTCACGGATGACGCCACCATTCCTACACACCGGTATGATACACAGCGGAGAATAATCAAAGACTTCTTAGTACCTCGAGTCCCTAGGTCAGTTAGGGCCCGTTATAAACATTACTTGAATAATCTGGTAGTAAACAATTTTTACAAGTCACTTTAATTACAATCTTCACAGTGCAGGCAACGCAAAAGATCAGAGGTCAGGGAGAAAACACAGGATGACACCGGTCATATAGTCCACGTTATCTGTCAGGTACCGCTTATGGAAAAGGAACACTCAGGAGGAGGAAAGGGGTAGGGGTCCCTCCACAAACACTCTGGCAGCAATTATTGATTATTAGTATTTGTACTCCGCACTGGAGACTGGGTGTGACAATTAGGGAGCGTACTTCTATGCAGTGATCCTGGCTCTAGACAGACTCTTAAGAAAAACTTGTAAACATATATTAGTACCTCTGCACTGACCTTGTCTTACAGAATTACTTACGAATGCTCTCTCTTATGCTTCGGCTCACTCCACTCACTTCCAGAATTCAGTTGCTACGGGATATCTCTCCCCCTCTTCCATCTTCACCACAAGGAAGCTAAAGGTGCTTCTATGTGGCTCTGTGTTGGAGAATCTCTCAGCAGACAAGATGGAACTCTCTTCCCGCTCTCAATCACTCCTATTTATATCCCCCTTCATACCAAATGACATGACAGACTGATACATTTACATGCAGGCTTTGGATTTTTATTAAAGTTAACCTCTCAAGCGCCACAACTGTGCAACACACATACTGCAAATGACAAAACAGGTTATGCACAGTGCATCTACATAGGATAAATATGTATGACATTTATAGAGGGGACCAGGATGATGTACTGGGCCACTACAATGTGCACACATGCACACACAATATTGTCACAGTTTGATCCAGGTAGTCTGTGGACATTGATGTAGATGAGAATTTTGAAACACAGAATATCCTTGTGACAAGACTCAATAAGGCCAGAGCACATAACAGGAAGTGTTGCCACAGGAACAGAGGTGGTAAAGGCACTCCGCCTTTAATTTTAAATCCTGATAGTAGATAGCTGATCAGTGCAGGGCGGAGTGCCATAACTACATGTCCCTCAGTTGTGTTCTAAACACAGTAAAATAATAAATACATTTAAATTAACCAAGTTTCATAGCACTGTCCAGCTTATGTATGCAGCAGCCTATATTCTGTTAAAGGGCCACTCGTAGATGCTGACTGCTACTTTATTGTATGAGTAGATCCATTGCACATGCAAGAGTAGGGTTCCAAACCAATGTGTATCTATCGTAAGTAGAAGGAACTCTGGATCCCAGGAGGTTCAACCCGAAAATCTATTCATAAATTAGGCAATCCAAATGTAGTGTGACGTTTCAGTCCACCAACCCCAATGAATACATTCCTATAATGACTGAGGTCGCACGGCCTGCAGTGTTTTGCATCAGATACATCCCTGTAATCTCTGATTATCTTTTATTCTTGACCAGCTGTGTTTGAAGAAGGCCCGATATCTGTGGACTGAAACAGCACACAAAATTTAGATGGTCTTAAGGGTCTCTTACACATACTGATGATTGGGTAATAATAAAGTTTGGTAGAATGCTCTTTTGCCTAATAACTTGGCCCTATGAAGATGCCATTAATCACGTGATGAATTAGCAAATGCCCATTCGTTGCGTGATCACATCTTTCATGCGGATCAACAATCATCATTGTTGGCAGCAGATCTTCCTTGTCAACAGGAGATGTGCTGCTGCCAGCAATGAAACAGTATGGGAGGCAACTGATAGCATGAACAATCCTTTGTCCTCATTGCTGTCTTAATTGGCCTAGATGAATGCCAGGTAAACCAGTGCCGAGCTCACTGATCGCCACTTGTTACACAGCCCACGCTGAGCCCAGTAAAAGGAGACAAACTAATGATTACACAATGTCTTTAGACTTCCTGGGAGTGCAAAGTGCCTTTTTATTAGCTGCCTGGTGTTGGCACATTGTGGCCTCGGTCAGACGGCGTTTTGTCACGCGATTTGCGCATGCGCATGTGACCTGCGCATATATAGACCCAATGCTTTGCAATGGGATCGGTCACATGTCCGCTTTTTATGCGGATGTGTGATAAATTATGGGACACGACGAATCGCAGAACGCGCCTATCTGCGTTCTGCGATTCCTTGTGTTCTATATATGCGCCCAATGGGGCCCCATTGAGAACATATACTATAAAGATCGTTCTCCTCTGCCACAGCTGTAACAGCTGTGGTAGAGAAGAACAATGTTTGCCCATTGAATTTAATGGAGCCAGCAATACAGCCGGCTCCATTGAAAGCAATGGGCTGCCGGCGAGCGCTGGATGAATTTTCGGGAAGGGCTTAAAAATATAAGCCCTTCCCTGAAAACCATCCTAAAATGTGTAAAAATAAAAAAAAATGTATACTCACCTTTGCCCTGCAGACGGCAGTTCTCCTGAAGTGCTCGGTGTAGTATTCAGCAGGCAGGGATTTAAAATCCCCGCCTGCTGACTGGGCTGCCTCTGATTGGTCACAGCCCTCACCAATCAGAGGCAGCTCTCACTCACCCATTCATGAACTCATGGATGGGTAAGTGAGTGCTGCCTCTGATTGGCTGAGCGCAGGGACCAATCAGAGGCAGCTCTCAGCTGTCATTCAATAGCTGCAGGGAAAAGGTGAGTATACTTTCTTTTTTTTTTTTTTACACATTTTAAGATGGTTTTCAGGGAAGGGCTTATATTTTTAAGCCCTTCCCGAAAATTCATCCTGCGCTCGCCGGCAGCCCATTGCTTTCAATGGAGCTAGCTGTATTGCCGGCTCCATTGAATTCAATGGGCAAACATCGTTCTCCTCTGCCATAGCTGTGGCAGAGGATAGCGGGCAGTGCTGGACCGTTTCGCCGAAAACGCTGCTAGCTGCAGATCTTTCAGCGAATCGTCGGCCCCGGTCACGCGATTTGTGGATGCGCATCCGTCATACGATCCGCAAATCGCGCGAAAAAACGCCCGTCTGACTGAGGCCTTAATGTGGATCCACACACAGAACACAGGTTGGAAAGAACAGATGAACCCTGCAACAGTTAGGAGTTAAGATGAAGGAGGAATTTATTTACACATTATGCCAGAATTCTTGCTGGCAAAAAAAACTAGCAAATTTTGTTGCCCAAGACATTCATGCACAAATTGTACCAACGTTTTGCACTACTGTCTTCAGGTTTTAAAACGTGGGTGGAGCATAGCAGAAGGGGCATGGCTCCCACTGAGTATCTATAATTTACACCAGAAATTACATTAGCTGTATTTATTGTATTGGTTTGTAGAAGAGAAGTTATTTTTGATGAACATACATCTATCTACAGTAGCTTTCTTAGGTCAGACAGAGTTCACAAAAATATCAGCTTTCATGTGGTAACGATTTGCAAAAAAAAGGAAGTCGAAGAAAGAAATTACTCATTGCCATCTCTTTATCAGTCATTTGTGATGAAGGGGAACTCTGGTACAATAACAGAACTAAATTTTCATGCTAGATGATGACTAACAATTTTGCACAATTTGAATTAGATGGAATTTGATTAGTGTGTATTAATTATATTACTGACTGGGTCAGCGTGAGACACACGGCGTTTCTCTTTTGTAAAATGCAGGCGGAACTACGCTGCTTGCAAATGGCACCTATACTTGTGAGTTCAATCACTATAATGAGTCCAGGTCCTGGCTATAATCGGCATTTCATAGAATCATAGAATGGTAGAGTTGGAAGGAACCTCCAGGGTCATCTGGTCCAAACCCCTGCTCAATGCAGGATTTACTAAATCATCCCAGACAGATGTCTGTCCAGCCTTTGTTTGAACACTTCCGTTGAAGGAGAACTCATCACCTCCCATGGCAACCTGTTCCACTCATTGATCACCCTCAGTGTCAGAAAGTGTTTTTCTAATATCTAAGAATCAAATGTAGTAGGCTTTCTCAACATAATTTGTAACCAATTCACCATGAGCTGACTGTGGATTAGCTTGAATTTGGCAATCTCTGCTCCATTTATTTGGAAACAAGCCGGACTCATATTCTGGGGATTGGAGGGGGTCTCAGCGTTTGGACTCCAATCATGGATAGGGGATAACTTGCTTCTTCCGAAATACCCCTTTAAATTACATCCATCTTTCCAGCCAGACCTAGCCTGGTGTACGTCATATAGACGTATAATTATAAGCGTATTATAATGCCCAGGCCTGATGTCTGAGGGTGCCCAAAGCTTCCCCCTCACATAAGAAGGCACCAATAGTAGTCACATGATAGTTGAGACCCTGTTACAGATTTAACATTTTTGGCCCTGCAGCTTCAAGCCATGTCTCTACCCACAACCTAACCATATATTCAGGATACTGCATATGTACACAGGCCGCCATATGCAGCTAAACATGTACATATTATTTTCTTTTTGACATCTTCACCCACATTGACCCCTGTCTATTAATACATGTCACCTGCAATTCCAGTCCAATACCAAAGAGAGAGCAAGATGTCCCCTCCCGAGTCCTGGAACAAGGATATGTCAATAATTATATCTATAGCCAGACTTTATTTGTACATTGCACCACAACATCAAATGTATTCAAAGCAACATTTAGTGGGAAAGGATTTCTGCGGCCAAGAAATAGAGAAACGCCTGAACCGCAGACATTCTTCTGAGAAACACAACTGTGCTGGTTCTCTTATCCTTCATCAACCCAGAACACACAGAAAAGTCATATCACTTCTTAGACTCTGTTCACATTATATTTTGAGCTACATATCAGAGGCACACGTCGGGCGGACTCTCAGCAAAGTCCATACTATAGCCAGTATGTGTAGCAACAATGCTTTGATCTACATTAAAGTACCAAAATAAATTAGGCACCTGAGCAAAAATCAAATGTAGTGTTTATTTACATATGTTAATACTTAGTGGGTTTCAGTTGGCCCTAATGACACGAGATACTCTCCATGGCATACTTTCTACTAACATCTGATGCATTTCAGCTGATATTTCTCTCCATTCATCCTGCAAATGTCTTGAGAGTTCTCTCAAAGAAGATGGACACTGTTCATATTTCCTGTTCATAACGGTTGAAATTCCTTGAGTTAACATGGATTTTTGAACTAGATACGCTCTGCCCAAAAGGCCTTAATTTGGAATCCTACACTTTGCCTTATTTATAGGTATATCTTTTTCGTAGCTTGCTGTGTTCTCTAAATGTATTATTTATGTATCGTTTTTAAATGATTTTAATTATGTGTCTATTGTGTCTCCAGGTGTCTCTGGTGATGTCTGGTGTGACTTCCTATCAGCCTATTCTACATGGGGGTTTTTTGCTATGTTGTTTTTCTTATTCTGTTCTATTTTTACCATCGGACATGAAAGATTGATTATTACTAGAGATGAGCGAGCATACTCGTCCGAGCTTGATGCTCATTCGAGTATTAGGGTGCTCGAGATGCTCGTTACTCGAGACGAGCACCACGCGGTACTCGTCTCGATTAAACGAGCACTGACCATTGAATTCAATGGAGTAGGCAATACAGCCGGCTCCATTGAAAGCAATGGGCTGCCGGCGATTGCGGGATGAATTGTCGGGAAGGGCTTAAATATATAATCCCTTCCCTGCAATTCATCCAGAAATGTGTAAAAATAAAAATATATATATATACTCACCTGGTCCCGGCAGAACGATGTTAGCCCATTGAATTCAATGGAGCCGGCAATACACCGGCTCCATTGAAAGCAATGGGCTGCCGGCGATCGCGGGATGAATTGTCGGGAAGGGCTTAAATATATAAGCCCTTCCCTGCAATTCATCCAGAAATGTGTAAAAATAAAAAATATATATATACTCACCTCGTCCCGGCAGACGGAGTTCAGCGCGGCAGGCTGCAGTTTCCCTGAACTGCTCTGAACAGCTGTGAGTAGTATTCAGCTGCCGGGGATTTAAAATCCCCGCCTACTGAATGAGTTGCCTCTGATTGGTCACAGCCTGACCAATCAAAGGCAGCCCTCACTCACACCCATTCATGAATTCATGAATGGGTGAGTGAGGGCTGCCTCTGACGTAGTCTTGTCATCCATCCTCCCAGTGGATAGCCATGGAATAAGAAGATGGAACAGGATTCTAGAGGTGAACAACTGGCTCCATTAATGCTGCTGTCAGCAAAGATTTGTATTTCTAGACCATGGAGTGAATTACCTATATGATGGACTGCTTGCTACAGATGGGTTGCACCTTACAAAAACAGGTACGCATATATATGGTGGGGGCCTTGCTTCACTCATTAGGAGAGCTTAAAACTAGAAAAATAGTGAAAAGCCAGGTAAAAATATACAGCTACTTAATACATTTGAGAACCTTGCTATTAGAAGTGGAAAGAAATAACAAAGACAAAAAAAATCAGAAGGAAAGTGGAGGAGTAAGAGACACCGATCACAAACTAAAATGTTTCTACACAAATCCACAAAGCATGGGAAACAAACAAGGAGAATTGAAGCTCCTAACACAGTAAGAAAAATATGATGTCATAGGCATCATGGAAACATGGTGGAATTATACACATTATTGGAATACAAGGCTTGAAGGATACAACTTATTTATTTAAAAAAAAAACAGACCTAAACAAAAGAGGAGGCCGTATTGCGTTCTTCTTAGGAAAACATGCGTCTCCTCAGAGATTCAAGCTTCAGAGCATGGTAGTCCCGTAGAAACTGTTTGGGTAAGAATTCAAGGAGAGAACAACAGAAAGGACACCATTGTAGGCATTTACTATAGGCCACCAGGATAAGCAGAAGATATGGATGACCTCTTTCTACATCAGATGGCCAAGCTCTCAAAAAAGCATGACATAGTGATTATGGGAGATTTTACCTATCCAGACATTTGTTGGGAATCTCTCACAGGTAAAAGTAATGGATCCAACAAATTATTATCCGCTCTTGCTGCCAACTTTATCTTCCAAAGGGTAGAAAAGAAAACAAGGGGATCTGCTATCTTGGACCTAATTCTTACCAACAGGGAGGGAATGGTTGAGGAAGTAAGGGTGGCTGGGACCTTAGGATGTGAAATTTTAAAAAAGTGCATTTTTTTAACGTAGACAAAAACAAATGTGTAAAATCAGCCTAATTGAGCACAGATTAAAGTAATTTCATAATAAATTGCCACAC